>NC_064465.1:226709-346150 GCF_023343835.1 Lagopus muta
AAATGGGGAAAATGGGTGGAAATTTGGGGGAAAAATGGGGGAAATTGGGTGGAAATGGGCGGAAATTGGGGAGAAATGGGGAGAAATGGGGGGAAAATGGGGGGAAATGTGGGGAAAATGGGGGAAATTTGGGGGAGAATGGAGGAAATGGGGGGGAAAATCCAGGGATTTGGGGGAAATTGGGGGGAAATGGGGGGAAATTGGGGGGAAATGGGGGAAATTGAGGGAAATTGGGGGGAAATGGGAGGAGAAAATGGGGGGAAATGGGGGGAAATTGGGGGGAAAATGGGGGAAATTTGGGGGAAAATGGGGGGAAATGGAAAAAATGGGGAGAATTGGGGGAAATATGAGGGGAAAATGCAGGAAATGGGGGGGAAAGGGGAAAATGGGGAGAAATGGGGGGGAAATGGGGGAAATTGGGGGGGAAATTGGGGGGAAATCAAGAAGATTTGGGGGAAATTGGGGGGAAATGGGGGAAATTGGGGCAAAGTGGAGGAAATTAGGGGGAAATCAGGGGATTTATGGGAAATTGGGGAGAAATGGGGGAGAAAATGGGGGAAAATTGGGGGAAAAGTGGGAAATTTGGGGGGAAATTGGAGAAAAATGGGGAGAAAATTGGGGAAAATTGGGGGAAAATGGGGGAAAATGGGGGAAATTGGGGAAATCAACAAGATTTTGGGGAATATTGGGGGAAATGGGGGGAGAAAATGGAAAAAAAAATGAGGAAAATTGGGGGAAATTCGGGGGGTTTGGGAGACTTTTTGGGGGGGGGATGGGTGGAAAATGGGAGAAATGGGGGAAATTTGGGGGGAAATGGGGAAATTTGGGGAAATCCGGGGGGGGTTGGGGGACTCGGAGGGGGGGGATGGGGGGAAAACGGGGGGAGTGAGGAAATTTGGGGGGAAATGGGGGAAATTGGGAGGAAAATGGGAAATTGGGGGGAAAATGGGGGAGAAAATGGGGAAAATTGGGGGAAAATCAAGAAGATTTGGGGGAAGTTGGGGAAGATGGGGGGAAATGGGGAAAATGGGGGAAGATTGGGGGGGAAAATGGGGGAAATAGGGGGGAAATGGAAATTTGGGGGAAAATGGGGGGGAAATTGGGGGGAAATTGGGGGAAATTGGGGGAAATTGGAGAAATTGGGGGAAATTGGGGGGAAATGGGGGAAAATCAAGAAGATTTGGGGGAAGTTGGGGAATTGGGGGGAAAATGGGGGAAATGGGGGAAAATGGGGGGGAAATAGGAGAAATTGGGGAAAATCAAAAAGATTTGGGGAAATTGGGGGGAAATGGTGGGAAATGGTGGGAAAATGGGGGGGGGAATTGGGGGGAATGGGGGAAAATGGGGAGAAATTCGGAGAAATGGGGAAAATCGGGGAGAAAATGGGAAATTTGGGGGGAAATGGGGGAAATTGGGAGTAATAGGGGGGAAATTGGGGGAAAATGGGGGGATATTTGGGGGGGAAATTTGGGGGGAAATTTGGGGGAATTGAGAGAAATTGGGGGAAATTGGGGAGAAATAGGAGAAAAATGGGGGGGAATGGGGGAAAAAATGGGGAAATTGGGGGAAAAATGGAAATTTGGGGGAAATTGGGGGAGAAATTGGGGGGAAATCGGGGGGTAATGGGGGAAATTGGGGAGAAAATGCGGGAAATTGGGGGAAATTGGGAAAAATGGGGGAAATTGGGGGGGAATTGGGTGAGAAAATGGGGGAAAAGGGGGAAATTGGGGGAAAATCAAGAAGTTTTGGGGAATTAGGAGAAATGGGGGAAATTGGGGGAAATTGGGTCAAATTCAGGAAAAAAATGGGGGGAAATAGGGGGAAATTTGGGGGAAAATTGGGGAAAAATTGAGGGTAAATGGGGAGAAAATGGGGAAATTGGGGAGAAAATGGGAAATTTGGGGGAAATTGGGGGAAAATGGGGGAAATTTGGGGGTTTTTGGAAACTTCCAGGGTGGGGGAACTGGGGAAAAGGTGGAGAAATGGGGGAAAATTGGGGGGATATGGGGAAATTGGGTGAAAATCAAGAAGATTTGGGGGAAATCAGGGGGAAATGGGAGAAAATGGGGGAAAATTGGGGAAAGAATGGGGGAAAATTGGGGGAAAATGGGGAGAAAATGGGAAATTGGGGGGAAATTGGTGGAGAGAAATGGGGGGGAATTGGGGAAAGAATGGGGGAAATTGGGCGAAAATGGGGGGAAAATTGGGAGAAATGGGGGAAATTGGGGGGAAAATGGGGGAAATTGGTGGGAAATTGGGGGGAAATGGGGGAGAGAAAATGGGGGGAAATGGGGGGAAATGGGGGGAAATGGGGGAAAATGGAGGAAAAATGGGGGAAATTGGGGGGGAAAATGGGAAATTGGGGGGAAGCTGGGCTGATTTGGGGGCGGCTGGGGGGAAATGGGGGAAAATGGGGGGATTTGGGGTGAATTGGGGACAATTTGGGTCAACTTGAGGCCATTTGGGGCCGTTTGGGGACATTAGGGGACATTTGGGGTCAATTTGGGGTCATAAGAGGACATTTGGGGACAATTCGGGACAACCTAGGTCTTTTTGGGGACAATTTGGGTCCATTTGGGTCCATTTGGGGTCAATCTGGGGACATTTGGGGCCATTTGGGGCCATTTGGGGACATTAGGGGACATTAGAGGACATTTAGGGTCCATTTTGGTCCATTTGGGGTCAATCCGGGGGCAATTTGGGGACATTAGGGGACATTTGGGGTCCATCTGGGACAACCTGGGTCCATTTGGGGTCAATTTGGGGACAATTTGGGGACATTAGGGGACATTTTGGGGTCAATCTGGGACAACCTGGGTCAATTTGGGTCCATTTGGGGTCAATTTGGGTCCATTTGGGTCCATATGGGGACAATTTGGGGACATCAGATGACATTTAGGGTCACTTTGGGTCCATTTGGGGTCAATCTGGGTCCATTTGGGGTCAATTTGGGGACATCAGGGGACATTACAGGACATTTGGGGTCACTTTGGGTCCATTTGGGGTCAATCTGGGTCCATTTGGGGACAATTTGGGGACATTAGAGGACATTTGGGGTCAATTTGGGTCAACTTGGCTCAATTTGGGGCCATTTTGGGTCAATCTGGGGACAATTTGGGGTCAATCTGGGGACATTAGGGGCCATTAGGGGACATTTGGGGTCAATCTGGGGACATTAGGGTCAATTTGGGTCCATTTGGGAACATTTGGGGTCCATTTGGGGACATTAGGGGACATTAGGGGACATTTGGGGTCCATTTGGGTCCATTTGGGGTCAATCTGGGGACATTAGGGGACATTAGAGGACATTTGGGGTCCATCTGGGACAACCTGGGTCCATTTGGGGTCAATCTGTGGACAATTTGGGGACATCAGATGACATTTGGGGTCAATTTGGGGACATTTGGGGACATTAGGGGACATTTTGGGGTCAACCTGGGACAACCTGGGTCAATTTGGGTCCATTTGGGTCCATTTGGGGACAATTTGGGTCCATTTGGGTCCATCTGGGGACAACCTGGCTCCATTTGGGGACAATTCAGGTCAATCTGGGGACAATTTGGGGTCAATTTGGGTCCATTAGGGGACATTAGGGGACATTTGGGGTCAATTTGGGTCAACTTGGCTCAATTTGGGGCCATTTTGGGTCAATCTGGGGACAATTTGGGGTCAATTTGGGGCCATTAGGGGCCATTAGGGGACATTTGGGGTCAATCTGGGTCCATTTGGGGTCGATTTGGGGACAGTTAGGGGACATTAGAGGACATTAGGGGACATTTGGGGTCAATATGGGACAACCTGGGTCCACTTGGGTCCATTTGGGGTCAATGTGGGGACATTAGAGGACATTTAGGGTCAATTTGGGTCCATTTGGGTCCATTTTGGGTCAATCTGGGGACATTTGGGTCCATTTGGGGTCAATGTGGGGACAATTAGGGGACGTTAGAGGATATTTGGGGACATTTGGGGTCAATCTGGGACAACCTGGGTCCATTTGGGGACAATTCAGGTCGATTTGGGTCCATTTGGGTCCATTTGGGGACATTAGGGGACATTAGAGGACATTTAGGGTCAATTTTGGTCCATTTGGGGTCAATCCGGGGACAATTTGGGGACATTAGGGGACATTTGGGGTCCATCTGGGACAACCTGGGTCCATTTGGGGTCAATTTGGGTCAATCTGGGGCCATTTGGGGTCAATCTGGGGACAATTTGGGGACATTAGGGGACATTAGGGGACATTTTGGGGTCAATATGGGACAACCTGGGTCTATTTGGGTCCATTTGGGGACAATTTGGGGACATTAGAGGACTTTTGGGGTCCATTTGGGTCCATTTGGGGTCAATTTGGGTCCATCTGGGGACAATTTGGGGACATCAGATGACATTTGGGGTCAATTTGGGGACATTTGGGGACAATTTGGGTCCATTTGGGTCCATTTGGGTCCATTTGGGGTCAATCTGGGTCCATTTGGGTCCATCTGGGGACAACCTGGCTCCATTTGGGGACAATTCAGGTCAATCTGGGGACAATTTGAGGACATTTGGGGACATTTGGGGGCATTTGGGTCCATTTGGGGTCAATTTGGGTCCATTTGGGTCCATTGGGGGACAATTTGGGTCCATTTGGGGACAATTCAGGTCAATCTGGGTCCATTTGAGGACATTTGGGGTCCATGTGGGGACAACCTGGCCCCATTTGGGTCCATATGGGGTCAATCTGGGACAACCTGGGTCCATTTGGGTCCATCTGGGGACAATTTGGGGACATCAGATGACATCTGGGGTCACTTTGGGACCATTTGGGGTCAATCTGGGTCCATTTGGGGTCAATTTGGGGACATTAGAGGACATTTGGGGTCAATTTGGGACAACGTGGCCCCATTTGGGGACAATTCAGGTCAATCTGGGGACAATTTGGGGACATTTGGGGTCAATTTGGGTCAATCTGGGTCCATTTGGGGTCAATCTGGGGACAATTTGGGGACATTAGGGGACATTTGGGGTCCATCTGGGACAACCTGGGTCCATTTGGGGTCAATCTGAGGACAATTTGGGGACATTAGGGGACATTTTGGGGTCAATCTGGGACAACCTGGGTCCATTTGGGTCCATTTGGGGACAATTTGGGGACATTAGAGGACATTTGGGGTCAATTTGGGTCCATTTGAGTCCATTTGGGGTCAATCTGGGGACAATTTGGGGACATTAGAGGACATTTGGGGTCACTTTGGGTCCATTTGGGGTCAATCTGGGTCCATTTGGGTCCATTTGGGTCCATTTGGGGACATTAGGGGACATTAGAGGACATTTAGGGTCAATTTTGGACCATTTGGGGTCCATTTGGGGACAATTTGGGTCCATTTGGGGACATTTGGGGTCCATTTGGGGTCAATCTGGGTCCATTTTGGGGACATTAGGGGACATCAGAGGACATTTAGGGTCAATTTGGGTCCATTTGGGGACAATTTGGGGACATTAGAGGACATTTGGGGACATTTGGAGTCACTTTGGGTCCATTTGGGTCAATTTGGGTCCATTTGTGGTCAATTTGGGTCCATTTGGGTCCATCTGGGGACAATTTGGGGACATCAGATGACATTTGGGGTCACTTTGGGTCCATTTGGGGTCAATTTGGGGACATTTGGGGTCAATCTGGCTCCATTTGGGGTCAATTTGGGTCAATTTGGGTCAATCTGGGTCCATTTGGGGTCAATCTGGGGACATTTGGGCTCCATTTGTGGTCAATTTGGGTCCATTTGGGTCCATTTGGGGACAACCTGACTCCATTTGGGGACAATTCAGGTCAATCTGGGTCCATTTGGGGTCAATTTGGGTCCATTAGGGGACATTAGGGGACATTTGGGGTCAGTTTGGGTCAACTTGGCTCAATTTGGGGCCATTTTGGGTCAATCTGGGGACAATTTGGGGTCAATTTGGGGCCATTAGGGGACATTTGGGGACATTTGGGGTCAATCTGGGGACATTAGGGGACATTTGGGGTCAATCTGGGTCCATTTGGGGTCGATTTGGGGACAATTAGGGGACATTAGAGGACATTAGGGGACATTTGGGGTCAATATGGGACAATTTGGGTCCATTTGGGTCAATGTGGGGACATTAGGGGACATTTGGGGTCGATTTGGGGACAATTTGGGTCCATTTGGGTCCATTTGGGGTCAATTTGGGTCCATTTGGGTCCATTTGGGGTCCATTTGGGTCCATTTGGGTCCATTTGGGGTCAATTTGGGTCCATTTGGGTCCATTTGGGGACAATTTGGGTCCATTTGGGTTCATCTGGGGACAACCTGACTCCATTTGGGGACAATTCAGGTCAATCTGGGTCCATTTGGGGACAATTTGGGGACATCAGATGACATTTGGGGTCACTTTGGGTCCATTTGGGTCCATTTGGGTCCATTTGGGCTCCATTTGGGCTCCATTTGGGGACATTTGGGGACAACCTGGCTCCATTTGGGCTCCATTTTGGGCCCATTTTGGGCTCCCCCCCCATTCCCTCCTTCCTTCCCCCCTCAGGTGCCCCCACCTCCGTGTCCCCATCGCCACCCTGCAGCGCCGCCGCCGCCGTCCCCGGAGCCGTGGTGACATTGGGGTGGCACCCAGAGGGGACGATGGTGCTGGCGGGGGGACCGGGGGGACAACTGACCCTATGGGGGGACAACGGGGTGGTGGCCAGGGGCACGGTGAGCATCCGGGGTCACCAGGGGCACCTATGGGGTCACCAGGGGCATTTTGGGGTCACCAGGGGCACCTATGGGGTCCCCAGAGGCATTTTGGGGACATTAATGGCATCTTTGGGGTCCCCAGTGTCACTTTTGGGGTCCCCAGAGGCATTTTGGGGTCATTAATGGCATCTATGGGGTCCCCAGAGGCATTTTGGGGTCACCTGTGTCACTTTTGGGGACACTAGTGGCACTTTTGGGGTCATTAATGGCACCTTTGGGGTCTCCAGAGTCACCTATGGGGTGACCTGTGGCATTTTGGGGACAATTATGGCATATTTGGGGGTCCCCAGTGTCACTTATGGGGTCCCCAGAGGCATTTTGGGGTCACCTGTGGCACTTTGGGGTCATTAATGGCATCTTTGGGGTCCCCAGGGTCACCTTTGGGGTCACCAGGGTCACTTTTGGGGTCCCCAGAGGCATTTTGGGGTCACCAGGGTCACTTTTGGGGTCCCCAGAGGCATTCTGGGGTCATTAATGGCACCTTTGGGGTCACTGATGTCACTTTTGGGGACATTAATGGCATCTTTGAGGTCCCCAGAGGCATTTTGGGGTCACCAGGGTCTTTTGGGGGACATTAATGGCAGCTTTGGGGTCACCAGAGGCATTTTGGGGTCATTAATGGCATCTTTGGGGTCCCCAGGGTCACTTATGGGGTCCCCAGAGGCACCTTTGAGGTCACCAGGGTCACCTTTGGGGTCATTAATGGCACCTTTGGGGTCCCCAGAGGCATTTTGGGGTCACCAGGGCCTTTTTGGGGTCATTAATGGCACCTATGGGGTCACCAGGGTCACCTTTGGGGTCATTAATGGCACCTATTGGGGTCCCCAGGGTCATCTATGGGGTCACCTGTGGTATTTTGGGGTCACTAGGGTCACCTATGGGGTCATTAATGGCACCTTTGGGGTCACCAGGGTCACCTATGGGGTCATCAGTGGCATTTTGGGGTCACCTGTGTCACCTTTGGGGTCACCAGTGTCTTTTTGGGGTCATTAATGGCACCTATTGGGGTCACCAGGGTCTTTTTGGGGTCATTAATGGCACCTATGGGGTCCCCAGAGGCACTTTGGGGTCATTAATGGCACCTTTGGGGTCACCAGAGTCACCTATGGGGTCACCAGTGGCATTTTGGGGTCACCTGTGGCACCTTTGGGGTCATTAATGGCACCTATGGGGTCCCCAGAGGCATTTTGGGATCACCAGGGTCTTTTGGGGGACATTAATGGCTGCTTTGGGGTCACCTGTGTCACCTTTGGGGTCACCAGAGGCATTTTGGGGTCACCAGGGTCACCTTTGGGGTCATTAATGGCACCTTTGGGGTCACCAGGGTCACCTATGGGGTCCCCAGTGGCATTTTGGGGTCACCAGGGTCACCTTTGGGGTCATTAATGGCACCTTTGGGGTCACCAATGTCGCCTATGGGGTCCCCAGAGGCATTTTGGGGTCACCTCTGGCATTTTGGGGTCAATAATGGCACCTTTGGGGTCCCCAGAGGCATTTTGGGGTCACCTGTGTCAGCTTTGGGGTCACCAGGGTCACCTATGGGGTCACCAGGGGCACCTATGGGGTCATTAATGGCACCTTTGGGGTCCCCAGTGTCACTTTTGGGGTCATTAATGAAACCTTTGGGGTCACCAGAGGCATTTTGGGGTCAATAATGGCCTATTTGGGGTCACCAGGGTCACCTTTGGGGTCCACAGAGGCATTTTGGGGTCACCTGTGTCACTTTTGGGGTCACCAGGGTCTTTTTGGGGTCAATAATGTCACCTTTGGGGTCACCTGTGGCACCTTTGGGGTCAATAATGGCATCTTTGGGGTCCCCAGAGGCATTTTGGGGTCACCAGGGTCTTTAGGGGGACATTAATGGCAGCTTTGGGGTCACCTGTGTCACCTTTGGGGGCCCCAGAGGCATTTTGGGGACATTAATGGCATCTTTGGGGTCCCCAGTGTCACTTTTGGGGTCACCATGGTCACCTATGGGGCCACCAGTGGCATTTTGGGGTCACCTGTGTCACTTCTGGGGTCACCAGGGTCACCTATGGGGACCCCAGAGGCATTTTGGGGTCATTAATGGCACTTTTGGGGTCACCAGTGTCTTTTTGGGGTCAATAATGGCACCTTTAGGGTCCCCAGGGTCACTTATGGGGTCCCCAGTGGCATTTTGGGGTCACCTATGGCATTTTTGGGGTCATTAATGGCACCTTTGGGGTCCCCAGGGTCACCTATGGGGTCACCTGTGGCATTTTGGGGTCACTAGGGTCACCTTTGGGGTCCCCAGAGGCATTTTGGGGTCATTAATGGCACCTTTGGGGTCCCCAGAGTCACCTATGGGGGCACTAGTGGCACTTTGGGGTCACCTGTGTCACTTTTGGGGACATTAATGGCAGCTTTGGGGTCCCCAGTGTCACTTATGGGGTCCCCAGAGGCATTTTGGGGTCACCTGTGTCACCTTTGGGGTCACCAGGGTCACTTTTGGAGTCATTAATGGCATTTTGGGGTCCCCAGGGTCACCTTTGGGGTCACCTGTGTCACTTTGGGGTCATTAATGGCACCTTTAGGGTCACCAGAGGCACCTTTGGGGACACCAGAGGCATTTTGGGGTCACTTGTGTCACTTTGGGGTCCCCAGTGGCATTTTGGGGTCACCAGGGTCACCTATGGGGTCACCAGTGTCTTTTTGGGGTCATTAATGGCACCTTTGGGGTCCTCAGAGGCACCTTTGGGGTCACCTGTGTCAGCTTTGGGGTCACCAGGATCACCTATGGGGTCATTAATGGCACCTATGGGGTCACCAGAGGCATTTTGGGGTCACCAGGGTCACCTTTGGGGTCATTAATGGCACCTTTGGGGTCACCAGGGTCACCTATGGGGTCACCTGTGGCATTTTGGGGTCACCTGTGTCACTTTTGGGGTCCCCAGAGGCATTTTGGGGTCACCAGGGTCACCTTTGGGGTCACCAGAGGCATTTTGGGGTCATTAATGGCACCTTTGGGGTCTCCAGAGTCACCTATGGGGTGACCTGTGGCATTATGGGGACAATTATGGCATATTTGGGGTCCCCAGTGTCACTTATGGGGTCCCCAGAGGCATTTTGGGGTCCCCAGTGTCACCTTTGGGGTCATTAATGGCACCTTTGGGGTCACCAGGGTCACCTATGGGGTCACCAGGGTCACTTTTGGGGTCCCCAGAGGCATTTTGGGGTCACCAGGGTCTTTTGGGGGACATTAATGGCACCTGTTGGGGTCCCCAGGGTCACCTATAGGGACACCAGTGGCACTTTGGGGTCACCTGTGTCACTTTTGGGGGCCCCAGAGGCACTTTGGGGTCATTAATGTCACCTATGGGGTCCCCAGAGGCATTTTGGGGTCACCAGGGTCACCTTTGGGGTCCCAAGAGGCATTTTGGGGTCATTAATGGCACCTTTGGGGTTACCATAGGCACTTTAGGGTCCCCAGTGTCACTTTTGGGGTCCCCAGAGGCATTTTGGGGTCATTAATGGCACCTCTGGGGTCATTGATGTCACTTTTGGGGTCATTAATGGCACCTTTGGGGTCCCCAGTGTCACCTATGGGGTCACCTGTGGCATTTTGGGGTCAATAATGGCACCTTTGGGGTCCCCAGTGTCACTTATGGGGTCCCCAGAGGCATTTTGGGGTCATTAATGGCACCTATGGGGTCCCCAGGGTCACCTTTGGGGTCCCCAGAGGCATTTAGGGGTCCCCAGGGTCACCTATGGGGTCACCTGTGACACTTTTGGGGTCACCTGTGGCACCTTTGGGGTCATTAATGGCACCTGTGGGGTCCCCAGAGGCATTTTGGGGTCACCTGGGTCAATTAAGGGGTCACCTGTGGCATTTTGGGGTCAATAATGGCATATTTGGGGTCACCAGGGTCACCTATGGCGTGATCAGTGGCATTTTGGGGTCACCTGTGTCACTTTTGGGTTCACCAGTGTCTTTTTGGGGTCATTAATGGCACCTTTGGGGTCACCAGGGTCACCTATGGGGTCCCCAGTGGCATTTTGGGGTCATTAATGGCAGCTTTGGGGTCACCAATGTCACCTTTGGGGTCCCCAGAGGCATTTTGGGGTCACCTGTGGCACTTTGGGGTCAATAATGGCACCTTTGGGGTCATTAATGGCACCTTTGGGGTCCCCAGAGGCATTTTGGGGTCACCTGTGTCAGCTTTGGGGTCACCAGGGTCACCTATGGGGTCACCAGGGGCACCTATGGGGTCATTAATGGCACCTTTGGGGTCCTCAGTGTCACTTTTGGGGTCATTAATGAAACCTTTGGGGTCACCAGAGGCATTTTGGGGTCAATAATGGCCTATTTGGGGTCACCAGGGTCACCTATGGGGTCCCCAGTGTCTTTTTGGGGTCACTGATGTCACTTTTGGGGTCATTGATGGCACATTTGGGGTCACCTGTGGCATTTTCGGGTCATCAGGGCCTTTTTGGGGTCATTAATGGCACCTTTGGGGTCACCAGGGTCACCTTTAGGGTCAACAGTGGCACTTTGGGGTCACCTGTGTCCCTACTGACGACCCCATTGATGCCCCCATAAATGCCCCCATTAATGACACCACTGAGACCCCACTGACCCCATTGAGACCCCATAGACCCCATTGAAACCCCACTGACCCCATTGAGACCCCACTGAGACCCCATTGACCCCATTGACCCCATTGACCCCTTTGAGACCCCACTGACCCCATTGAGACCGCATTGACCCCACTGAGACCCCATTGACCCCACTGAGACCCCACTGAAACCCCACTGACCCCATTGAGACCCCACTGAGACCCCATTGACCCCATTGACCCCATTGACCCCTTTGAGACCCCACCGACCCCACTGAAACCCCACTGACCCCATTGAGACCCCATTGACCCCACTGAGACCCACTGAGACCCCACTGACCCCATTGACCCCATTGACCCCTTTGAGACCCCACTGACCCCATTGAGACCCCATTGACCCCATTGACCCCACTGTGACCCCACTAAGACCCCCTGACCCCATTGACCCCAATGAGACCCCACTGGTGCCATTGAGACCCCATTGAGACCCCACTGACCCCACTCCTGCCCCACTCCTGCCCCACTGCTGCCCCATTGCTGCCCCACTGCTGCCCCACTCCTGCCGCACTGATGACCCTATTAATGCCCCCATTAATGACCCCATAGACACACCATTGAGACCCCACTGACTCCACTGAGACCCCATAGACCCCACTGAGACCCCACTGACCCCATTGACCCCAACGAGACCCCACTGACCCCATTGACCCCACTGACCCCACTGAGATCCCATTGACCCCATTGAGACCCCATTGAGACCCCACTGACCCCATTGAGACCCCACCGACCCCATTGAGACCCCATTGACCCCACAGACCCCACTGATACCCCTTTGACCCCATTGAGACCCCACTGCCCCCATTGACCCCATTGAGACCCCATTGAGACCCCACTGCCCCCATTGATCCCATAGACCCAATTGAGACCCCACTGCCCCCATTGCCCCCATTGACCCCATTGACCCCACCGAGACCCCATTGACCCCGTAGATTTCCCACTGACCCCACTGAGACCCCATTGACCCCACTGAGACCCCACTGACCCCATTGAGACCCCATTGACCCCATTGAGACTCAGTTGACCCCATTGAGACCCCACTGACCCCATTGACCCCACTGAGACCCCACTGACCCCGTAGATTTCCCACTGACCCCACTGAGACCCCACTGACCCCATTCAGACCCCATTGAGACTCTGTTGACCCCATTGAGACCCACAGACCCCATTGAGACCCCACTGACCCCATTGACTCCATAGACCCCATTGAGACCCCACTGACCCCATTGAGACCCCATTGAGACCCCACTGGTGCCATTGAAACCCCATTGACCCCATTGAGACCCCATTGACCCCATTGAGATCCCACTGACCCCATTGAGACCCTACTGAGACCCCACTGAGACCCCACTGCCCCCATTGACCCCACTGAGACCCCATTGAGACCCCACTGCCCCCATTGATCCCATAGACCCCATTGAGACCCCACTGACCCCACTGACCCCATTGATCCCATTGACCCCACTGAGACCCCATTGACCCCATTGAGACTCTGTTGACCCCATTGACACCCCATTGACCCCACTGAAACCCCACTGACCCCATCGAGACCCCATTGGTCCCACTGAGACCCCATTGACCCCACTGACTTCACTGAGACCCCCATTGACCCCATTGACACTCTGTTGACCCCATTGGGACCCACAGACCCCATTGAGACCCCATTGAGACCCCACTGGTGCCATTGAAACCCCATTGACCCCATTGAGACCCCACTGACCCCATTGAGACCCACTGACCCCACTGAGACCCCACTGCCCCCACTGACCCCACTGACCCCACTGAGACCCCATTGAGACCCCATTGACTCCACTGAGACCCCACTGACCCCGTAGATTTCCCACTGACCCCACTGAGACCCCATTGACCCCACTGACCGCACTGAGACCCCATTGAGACCCCATTGACCCCATTGAGACTCTATTGACCCCACTGAGACCCCACTGACCCCATTGAGACCCCATTGACCCCATTGAGACCCCATTGATCTTATAGACCCCATTGACCCCTCTGAGACCCCATTGACCCCACTGAGACCCCATTGACCCCACTGAAACCCCACTGACCCCATTGAGACCCCACTGATCCCACTGACCCCACTGAGACCCCCTGACCCCATTGACCCCAATGAGACCCCACTGGTGCCATTGAGACCCCATTGAGACCCTACTGACCCCACTCCTGCCCCACTCCTGCCCCACTGCTGCCCCATTGCTGCCCCACTGCTGCCCCACTCCTGCCGCACTGATGACCCTATTAATGCCCCCATTAATGACCCCATAGAGACACCATTGAGACCCCACTGACTCCACTGAGGCCCCATAGATCCCACTGAGACCCCATAGATCACACTGAGACCCCACTGACCCCATTGACCCCAATGAGACCCCACTGGTGCCATTGAGACCCCATTGATGCCACTGACCCCACTGAGACCCCATTGACCCCATTGAGACCCCACTGACCCCACTGACCCCATTGACCCCTTTGAGACCCCACCGACCCCACTGAGACCCCATTGACCCCACTGAGACACCACTGAGACCCCACTGATCCCATTGACTCCATAGACCCCATTGAGACCCCACTGACCCCATTGACCCCATTGACCCCTTTGAGACCCCACCGACCCCATTGAAACCCCACTGACCCCACTGAGACCCCATTGATCCGACTGAGACCCCATAGACCCCATTGATCCCCATTGATCCCACTGAGACCCCATTGACCCCACTGACCCCATTCAGACCCCACTGCCCCCATTGACCCCATTACCCCCTTTACCCTCGCTGCCCCCACTGCCCCCACTGCTGCCCCACAGCTGCCCCACTGACTGCCCCCTGTCTCGCAGTGCCCCCCTCCCCCCATCTCTGCGCTGACCTTTGCTGACGCTCGCCGGCTGCTGGTGGCTGCGGGGCGGCACCTGGAGGAGTGGGAGCTGCGGGGGGGACCCAGGTCAGAGCCTGACCCCAATGACCCCAATGACCCCATTGAGACCCCACTGACCCCATTGACCCCATTGAAACCCCATAGAGACCCCATTGACCCCACTGAGACCCCATTGACACCATTGAGACCCCATTGACCCCACTGAGAACCCAATGAGACCCCACTGACCTCATTGAGACCCCATTGAGACCTCACCGACCCCACTGAGACCCCAATGACCCCATTGACCCCATTGACCCCACTGAGAACCCAATGAGACCCCATTGACCCCTCTGATGCCCCTTTGACCCCACTGAGACCCCATTGACCCAACTGAAACCCATCTGACCCCATTGAGACCCCATTGACCCCATTGAGACCCCCATTGAGACCCCACTGACCCCATTAAGACCCCACTGACCCCATTGAGACCCCACTGACCCCATTAAGACCCCACTGACCCCATTGATCCCATTGAAACCCCATTGATCCCATTGAGACCCCACTGACCCCACTGAGACCCCACTGACCCCATTGAGACCCCATTGAGACCCCTTTGATCCCCATTAATCCCCATTGATCCCCATTGACCCCACTGACACCACTGACCCCACTGAGACCCCATTGACCCCATTGACCCCATTGAGACCCCATTGACCCCATTGAATCCAATGACCCCATTGAGACCCCATTGACCCCATTGAAACCCCATTGAGACCCCATTGACCCCACTGAGACCCCTTTGAGACCCCATTGACCCCATTGACCCCAATGACCCCATTGACCCCAATGACCCCATTGATCCCACTGACCCCATTGACCCCCATTGAGCCCATTGATCCCACTGAGACCCCACTGACCCCACTGACCCCATTGATCCCCATTGACCACATTGACCCCACTGAGACCCCATTGACCCCATTGACCCCAATGACCCCATTGACCCCAATGACCCCACTGACCCCACTGACCCCATTGATCCCCATTGAGCCCATTGATCCCACTGAGACCCCATTGACCCCATTGACCCCATTGATCCCCATTGACCCCCATTGACCCCATTGACCCCATTGACCCCATTGATCCCCATTGATCCCCATTGATCCCCATTGACCCCATTGACCCAATTGACCCCATTGATCCCCATTGATCCCCATTGATCCCCATTGATCCCCATTGATCCCCATTGACCCCATTGACCCCATTAATCCCCATTGATCCCCATTGATCCCCACTGATCCCCATTGACCCCATAGATCCCATTGACCCCATTGATCCCCATTGATCCCCATTGATCCCCATTGACCCCATTGACCCCATTGATCCCCATTGATCCCCATTGATCCCCATTGACCCCATTATAACACCACTGACCCCATTGAGACCCCATTTACCCCATTGATCCCCATTGATCCCCATGGACCCTATTGACCCCATTGATCCCCATTGACCCCATAGACCCCATTGAGACCTCATTGACCCCATTGGTCCCCACTGAACGCACTGACCCCACTGAGACCCCATTGACCCCATTGACCGCATTGAGACCCCATTGATCCCCATTAATCCCCATTGATCCCCATTGACTCCACTGACTCCATTGACCCCACTGAGACCCCATTGACTTCATTGAGACCCCACTGAGACCCCATTGACCCCATTGACCCCATTGTAACACCACTGACCCCATTGAGACCCCGTTTACCCCACTGATCCCCATTGAACCCCATGGACCCCATTGAGACCTCATTGATCCCCATTGACCCCTCTGATACCCCATTGACCCCATTGACCCCATTGACCCCATTGATCCCCATTGTAACCCCACTGACCCCATTGAGAGCCCATTGAGACCCCATTGACCCCACTGAGAACCCAATGAGATCCCATTGACCCCAATGACCCCGATGACCCCACTGACCCCAATGACCCCATTGAGACCCCATTGACCCCACTGAGACCCCATTGACCCCATTGATCCCCATTGATCCCCATTGATCCCCACTGACCCCATTGATCCCCACTGACCCCATTGACCCCATTGAGACCCCATTGAGACCCCATTGACCCCATTGACCCCATTGATCCCCATTGACCCCACTGACTCCATTGACCCCACTGAGACCCCATTGAGACCCCATTGACCCCATTGACCCCATTGACCCCATTGATCCCCATTGACCCCATTGACCCCCATTGATCCCCATTGATCCCCATTGACCCCATTGACCCCATTGACCCCATTGATCCCCATTGATCCCCATTGACCCCATTGACCCCTCTGATACCCCATTGACCCCATTGATCCCCATTGACCCCATTGAGACCCCATTGACCCCACTGAGACCCCTTTGAGACCCCATTGACCCCATTAACCCCATAAACTTCACTGATCCCCCATTGGTCCCATAGATCCCAATTGACCCCATTGACCCCACTGAGACCCCATTGACCCCATTGACCCCATTGATCCCATTGACCCCATTGACCCCATAGATCCCATTGACCCCATTGACCCCATTGATCCCCATTGATCCCCATTGACCCCATTGACCCCATTGACCCCATTGACCCCACTGACCCCACTGACCCCAATGACCCCAACGCCCCCATTGACCCCATTGACCCCTCACATCCTCACTGACCCCAATGGCCCCGCACCGAACCCCAACCACCCCACAGCTCCCACCCCCAAGAACCTGCGTGACCTTTGACCCCTCATGACCTTTGACCCCACAGATTACTCCGCCTGCGCCGCCACCCCCGCGCTTCCTCGCCCCATAGCGGGGTTCTGCCGGGGTCTGCAGGGGGGTCCAGTCCTCATCCTTTTAGGGGATGGGCAGCTCTGGTTATGGGGCGAGGGGGCACCGCCGCGACCCCTGAGGTAATGGGGTTATGGGGTCTGTGGGGGGGTCGCTATGGGGTCTCTAGGGGGCGCTGTGGGTCTCTGTGAGTCTCTGTGGGTCTCTATGGGGCTCTGTGGGGTCACTATGGGTCTCTATGGGTCTCTATGGGTCGCTATGGGGTCTCTATGGGGCTCTATGGGGTTTCTATGGGGTTGCTATGGGGCTCTATGGGTCTCTATGGGTCTCTATGGGGTTTCTATGGGTCTCTCTGGGTTTCTATGGGTCTCTATGGGTCTCTATGGGTCTTTATGTGTCTCTATGGGTCTCTATGGGTCACTATGGCATCTCTGTGGGTTTCTATGGGGTTTCTATGGGTTTCTATGGGTCTCTATGGGTCTCTATGGGTCTCTATGGGGTCTCTATGTGTCTCTATGGGTCTATGGGTCTCTATGGGGTTTCCATGGGATCTATATGGCTCTCTATGGGGCCCCTATGGGGTCTCTATGGGTCTCTATGGGTCTCTATGGGTCCCTATGGGGTCTCTATGGGTCTCTATGGGTCTCTATGGGTCCCTATGGGTCTCTATGAGGTTTCTATGGGTCTCTATGGGGTCTCTGTGGGTCTCTGCGGGTTTCTATGGGGTCTCCATGGGTCTCTATGGGTCTCTATGGGTCTCTATGGGTCTCTATGGGATCCCTACGGGGTTTCTATGGGGTCTCTATGGGTCTCTATGGGTCTCTATGGGTCTCTATGGGCTTCTATGGGGCTCTATGGGTCTCTATGGGTCTGTATGGGGTCTCGATGTGTCTCTATGGGATCTCTGTGGCTCTCTATGGGGCCCCTATGGGGTCTCTATGGGTCACTATGGGGTCTCTATGTGTCTCTCTGGGTCTCTATGGGGTTTCTATGGGTCTCTATGGGTCTCTGTGGGTCTCTATGGGGTCTCTATAGGGCTCTATGGGGCTCTATGTGTCGCTATGGGTTTCTATGGGTCTCTATGGGTCTCTATGGGTCGCTATGGGGTCTCTATGGGGCTCTATGGGGCTTCTATGGGGTTGCTATGGGGTCTCTAGGGGGTCCTTTGGTCTCTGTGGTTCTCTATGGGGTTTCTATGGGTCTCTATGGGTCTCTATGGGTCTCTATGGGTTTCTATGGGTCTCTATGGGTCTCTATGGGTCTCTATGGGGTTTCTATGGGTCTCTATGGGTCTCTATGGGTCTCTATGGGGTTTCTATGGGTCTCTATGGGGTCTCTATGGGTCTCTGTGGGGTCGCAATGGAGTTCTATGGGTCTCTGTGGGTTTCTACGGGTCTCAATGGGTCTCTATGGGTCTCTATGGGGCAAGGGGGCACCGCCGCGACCCCTGAGGTAATGGGGCTATGGGGTCTGTGGGGGGGTCGCTATGGGGTCTCTAGGGGGCGCTGTGGGTCTCTATGGGTCTCTATGGGTCTCTATGAGATCCCTACGGGGTTTCTATGGGGTCGCTATGGGGTCTCTATGGGTCTCTATGGGTCTATAGGTCTCCATGGGTCTCTATGGGTCTCTATGGGTCTCTATGGCGTCCCTATGGGTCTCTATCGGTTTTTATGGGTCTCTATGGGTCTCTATGGGTCTCTATGCGGTTTCTATGGGTCTCTATGGGTCTCTATGGGTCACTATGGGGTCTCTATAGGGCTCTATGGGTCTCTATGGGGTCTCTATGGGTCTCTATGGGTCTCTATGGGTTTCTATGGGTCTCTATAGGTCTCCATGGGTCTCTATGGCGTCCCTATGGGTCTCTATCGGTTTTTATGGGTCTCTATGGGTCTCTATGGGTCTCTATGCGGTTTCTATGGGTCTCTATGGGTCTCTATGGGTCACTATGGGGTCTCTATAGGGCTCTATGGGTCTCTTTGTGTCTCTATGGGTCTCTATGGGGTTTCTATGGGTCCCTATGGGGTTTCTACGGGGTTTCTATGGGGTTTCTATGGGTCTCTATGGGTCTCTATGGGTCGCTATGGGGTCTCTATGGGGCTCTATGGGGTTTCTATGGGGTTGCTATGGGGTCTCTAGGGGGTCCTTTGGTCTCTGTGGTTCTCTATGGGGTTTCTATGGGTCTCTATGGGGCTCTATGGGTCTCTATGGGTCTCTATGGCATCCCTATGGGGTCTCTATGGGGTCTCTATGGGTCTCTATGGGGCTCTATGGGTCTCTATGGGGTTTCTATGGGTCTCTATGGGGTCTCTATGGGTCTCTATGGGGCTCTATGGGTCTCTATGGGGTCTCTATGGGTCTCTATGGGGTCTCTACAGGTCTCTATGGGTCTCTATGTGTCGCTATGGGGTCTCTATGGGTCTCTATGGGTCTCTATGGGGATCTATGGGGTCTCTATGGGTCTCTATGGGGTTTCTACGGGTCTCTATGGGTCTCTGTGGGGTCTCTATGGGGCTCTATGGGTCTATGGGTCTCTATGGGGATCTATGGGGCTCTATGGGGCTCTGTGGAGTTACTATAGGGTTCTATGTGTCTCTATGGGTCTCTTTAGGTCTCTATGGGTCGCTATGGGCCTCTATGGGTCGCTGTGGGTCTCTATGGGTCGCTATGGGTCTCTATGGGGTTTCTATGGGTCCCTATGGGTCTCTATGGGTCCCTGTGGGTCTCTATGGGTCTCTATGTGTCCCTATGGGTCCCTATGGGTCTCTATGGGTCGCTATGGGTCCCTATGTGTCTCTATGGGTCCCTATGGGGTTTCTATGGGGTCTCTATGGTTCCCTATGGGGTCTCTATGGGTCTCTATGGGTCTCTATGGGATTTCTATGGGTCCCTATGGGTCTCTATGGGTCCCTATGGGTCCCTATGGTTCCCTATGGGTCTCTATGGGTCTCTATGGGTCCCTATGTTTCCCTATGGGTCTCTATGTGTCTCTATGTGTCCCTATGTGTCTCTATGGGTCGCTATGGGTCGCTATGGGTCGCTATGGGTCCCACCATGGCATCACCTCCTCTTTCTCCCCCTCCCCCCCCCAGGGCCATCGTGTCCCCGACCCCATTGGACCCCAATGACCTCAAGCACCTCTATGGGGCCGACGAGGACGGCTGTGGGGCCGACGACAGCGGGGCCGATGCTTATGGGGTCGCCGCCAATGGGGTCGACGACAATGGGGTGACACTGACCCCATATCGCCTCCCAGGCTGCCCCATAGCGGCGCAGGCGCTGCCGGGGGGGGGATTCCTGCTATGGGGTGGGATGGAGAGGCTGCACCTCTGTCACCTGGTGAGGGGACTTTGGGGCCAATGGGGTCAATGGGGTCAATGGGGTCAATGGGGTCAGTGGGGTCAGTGGGGTCAATGGGGTCAGTGGGGTCAATGGGGTCAATGGGGTCAATGGGGCCAATGGGGTCAATGGGGTCAATGGGGATCAATGGGGTCAATGGGATCAATGGGGTCAGTGGGGTCAATGGGGTCAATGGGGATCAATGGGGTCAATGGGATCAATGGGGTCAGTGGGGTCAATGGGGTCAATGGGGATCAATGGGGTCAATGGGGTCAGTGGGGTCAATGGGGTCAATGGGGTAAATGGGGACACTGGGTTCAATGGGGTCAATGGGGTCAACTGGGATCTATGGGGTCAGTGGGGACAATGGGGTCATTGGGGTCAGTGGGGTCAATGGGGACAATGGGGTCATTGGGGTCAATGGGGTCAATGGGGCCAATGGGGGTCAATGGGGTCTGTGGGGCCAATGGGGTCAATGGGGACATTGAGGTCAATGGGGATCAATGGGGTCAATGGGGATCAATGGGGTCAATGGGGACATTGGGGTCAATGGGTTCAATGGGGTCTTTTGGGATCTATGGGGTCAATGGGGTCAGTGGGTTCAATTGAGATCTATGGGGTCAATGGGGTCTGTGGGGTCTATGGGGTCAATTGGGATCTATGGGGTCAATGGGGACAATGGGGCCAATGGGGTCAATGGGGATCAATGGGGATCAATGTGGTCAATGAGGTCAATGGGGTCAATTGGGATCTATAGGGTCAATGGGGTCAATGGGGTCAGTTGGGATCTATGGGGTCAGAGGGGTCTGTGGGGTCAATGGGGTCAATGGGGTCAACTGGGATCTATGGGGTCAGTAGGGATCTATGGGGTCAATGGGGCCAATGGGGTCATTGGGGACAATGGGGTCAGTTGGGATCTATGGGGTCAATGGGGTCAACTGGGATCTATGGGGTCAGTGGCAACAAGGGATCTTTTCAGATCTATAGGGTCAATGGGGTCTTTTGGGGTCTATAGGGTCAGTTGGGATCTATGGGATCAATGGGGTCCAATGTGGTCAATGGGGATCAATGGGGTCAACTGGGATCTATGGGGTCAGTGGGGTCAATGGGGTCATTTAGGATCTATGGGGTCAATGGGGTCAGTTGGGATCTATGGGGTCAATGGGGTCAGTGGGTTCTTTTGGGTTGTATGGGGTCAATGACGTCAATGGGGACAATGGGGACAATAGGGTCCAATGGGGTCAATGGGGCCAATGGGGTCAATGGGGTCAACTGGGATCTATGGGGTCAATGGGGTCAATGGGTTCAATGGGGTCAATGGGGTCATTGAGGATCTATGGGGTCAATGGGGTCTCAATGGGGTCAATTGGGATCTATGGGGTCAATGGGATCTATGGGATCAATGGGGTCAATGAATTCAATTGGGATCTATGGGGTCAATGGGGTCTGTGGGGTCAATGGGGACAATGGGGTCAATTCGGATCTATGGGGTCAATGGGGCCAATGGGGCCAATGGGGTCAATGGGGTCAATGGGGTCTTTTGGGATCTATGGGGTCATGGGGTCAATGGGGTGAATAGGGTCAGTGGGTTCAATTGGGATCTATGGTGTCAATGGGGTCAATTGGGATCTATGGGGTCAATGGGGACAATTGGGTCAATTGGGATCTATGGCGTCAATGGGGTCAATGGGTTCAATTGGGATCTTTGTGGTCAATGGGGATCTATGGGGTCAGTTGGGATCTATGGGGTCAGTGGGGTCTCAATGGGGTCAATGGGGTCCAATGGGGTCTTTTGGGATCTATGGGATCAGTGGGGTCAATGGGGTCAGTTGGGATCTATGGGATCAATGGGGTCTGTGGGGTCAATGGGATCTATGGGGTCAGTGGGGTCAATGGGGTCTTTTGGGATCTATGGGGTCAATGGGGTCAATGGGGTCAATTGGGATCTATAGGGTCAGTGGAAACAATGGGGATCAATGGGGTCTTTTGGGGTCTATAGGGTCAGTTGGGATCTATGGGGTCAATGGGGCCAATGGGGTCCAATGTGGTCCAATGTGGTCAATGGGGATCAATGGGGTCAACTGGGATCTATGGGGTCAGTGGGGTCAATGGGGTCATTTAGGATCTATGGGGTCAATGGGGTCTTTTGGGATCTATGGGGTCAATGGGGTAAATGGGAATCTATGGGGTCAATGGGATCTATGGGGTCCGTGGGGTCTATGGGGTCAACTGGGATCTATGGGATCAATGGGGACAATAGGGTCTTTCGGGATCTGTGGGGTCTATGGGATCTATGGGGTCAATGGGGCCAATGGGGCCAATGGGATCTATGGGGTCAATGGGGTCTTTTGGGATCTATGGGGTCAATGGGATCTATGGGGTCAATGGGGTCAATGGGTTCAATTGGGATCTATGGGGTCAATGGGATCTATGGGGTCAATGGGGTCAGTTGGGATCTATGGGGTCAGTGGGGTCAGAGGGGTCGTTGGCGTCGATGGGGACATTGGGGTCAATGGGGTAAACTGGGATCTATAGGGTCAGTTGGGATCTGTGGGGCCAATGGGGCCAATGGAGTCAATTGGAATCTATGGAGTCAATGGGGACAATGGGGTCAACAGAGATCTATGGGGTCATTGGGGTCAATGGGGTCAATGGAGTCAGAGGGGTCTTTGGGGTCGATGGGGTCATTGGGGTCAATGGGGTCAACTGGGATCTACGGGGTCAATGGGGTCAATGGGGTCAATGGGGATCTGTGGGGTCAATGGGGTCAATGGGTTCAATTGGGATCTATGGGGTCAATGGGGTCAATTGGGATCTATGGGGTCAATGGGGACAATGGGGTCAGTTGGGATCTATGGGGTCAATGGGGTCAATGGGGCCAATGGGGTCAGTTGGGATCTGTGGGGCCAATGGGGTCAATGGGGTCAATGGGGTCAGAGGGGTCGTTGGGGTCAATGGGTTCAATTGGGATCTATGGGGTCAATGGGGATCTATGGGGTCAGTTGGGATCTATAGGATCCAATGTGGTCAATGGGGAACAATGGGGTCAATGGGGATCAATGGGGTCAACTGGGATCTATGGGGTCAGTGGGGTCAATGGGGTCAGTTGGGATCTATAGGTTCAGTGGGGTCAATGGGGTCAATGGGGTCAATGGGATCTATGGGGTCAGTGGGGACCCCATGGGGATCAATGGGGTCTTTTGGGGTCTATAGGGTCAACTGGGATCTATGGGGTTAATGGGGTCAATGGGGTCAGTTGGGATCTATAGGGGCAATGGGATCTATGGGGTCAATGGGGTCAATGGGATCTATGGGGTCAATGGGGTCTGTGGGGTCAATGGGTTCAATGGGGTCAATTGGGATCTATGGGGTCAGTGGGGACAATGGGGTCCAATGGGGTCCAATGGGGTCAATGGGATCTATGGGGACAATGGGGTCTATTTGGATCTATGGGGTCAATGGGGTCAATTGGGATCTATAGGGTCAATGGGA
Organism: Lagopus muta; assembly: GCF_023343835.1. Lineage (NCBI taxonomy): Eukaryota > Metazoa > Chordata > Aves > Galliformes > Phasianidae > Lagopus > Lagopus muta. The sequence continues at coordinate 250,608 of NC_064465.1, forward strand.
TCTATGGGGTCAATGGGGACAATGTCGTCTTTTGGGATCTATGGGGTCAATGGGGTCTCAATGGGGTCAATGGGGTCTTTTGGGATCTATGGGGACAATGGGGATCAATGGGGACAACTGGGATCTATGGGGTCAGTGGGGTCAATGGGATCTATGGGGTCAATGGGGTCAATGGGGTCAATGGGGCCAATGGGGTCAATGGGGTCAATGGGGTCAATTGGGATCTATGGGGTCAATGGGTTCAGTTGGGATCTATGGGGTCAATGGGGACAATGGGGTCAATTGGGATCTATGGGGTCAATGGGGTCAATGGGGTCAATGGGGTCAACTGGGATCTATGGGGTCAACTGCGATCTATGGGATCAATGGGGACAATAGGGTCTTTTGGGATCTGTGGGGTCAATTGGGATCTATGGGGTCAATGGGATCTATGGGGTCAATGGGGTCAATGGGGTCAATTGGGATCTATGGGGTCAATGGGGTCAATGGGGTCAATGGGATCTATGGGGTCCAATGTGGTCCATTGTGGTCAATGGGGATCAATGGGGTCAACTGGGATCTATGGGGTCAGTGGGGTCAATGGGGTCATTTAGTATCTATGGGGTCAATGGGGTCAATTGGGATCTATAGGGTCAATGGGATCTATGGGGTCAATGGGGACAATTGGGTCAGTTGGGATCTATGGGGTCAATGGGATCTATGGGGTCAATGGGGTCAATGGGTTCATTTGGGATCTATGGGGTCAATGGGGTCAGTGGGGTCTATAGGGTCAATTGGGATCTATGGGGTCAGTTGGGATCTATGGGGTCAATGGGGACAATGGGGTCAATGGGGACAATGGGGACAATGGGGTCTATTTGGATCTCTGGGGTCAATGGGGTCACTTGGGATCTATAGGGTCAATGGGATCTATGTGGTCAATGGGGACAATGGGGACAATGGGGTCAGTTGGGATCTATGGGGTCAATGGGGCCAATGGGGTCCAATGTGGTCAATGGGGATCAATGGGGTCAACTGGGATCTATGGGGTCAATGGGGCCAATGGGGTCAGTTGGGATCTATGGGGTCAGTTGGGATCTATGGGGTCAATGGGGTCAATGGGTTCAATGGGGTCAATGGGGTCATTGAGGATCTATGGGGTCAATGGGGTCTGTGGGGTCAATGGGGTCTCAATGGGGTCAATTGGGATCTATAGGGTCAATGGGGTCAATGGGGTCAATGGGGTCAGTTGGGATCTATGGGGTCAGTGGGGACAATGGGGTCAATGGGGTCAGTTGGGATCTATGGGGTCAGTGGGGACCCCATGGGGATCAATGGGGTCTTTTGGGGTCTATAGGGTCAACTGGGATCTATGGGGTTAATGGGGTCAATGGGGTCAGTTGGGATCTATGGGGTCAGTGGGGCCAACGGGGTCAATGGGGTCAATGGGGTCTTTTGGGATCTATGGGGTCAATGGGGTCAATGGGGTCTTTTGGGATCTATGGGGTCAATGGGGATCAATGGGGTCAATTGGGATCTATAGGGTCAGTGGAAACAATGGGGATCAATGGGGTCTTTTGGGGTCTATAGGGTCAGTGGGGGTCTATGGGGTCAATGGGGTCAATGGGTTCCAATGTGGTCCAATGTGGTCAATGGGGATCAATGGGGTCAACTGGGATCTATGGGGTCAGTGGGGTCAATGGGGTCATTTAGGATCTATGGGGTCAATGGGGCCAATGGGGTCAATGGGGTCAATGGGGACAACTGGGATCTATGGGGTCAGTGGGGTCAATGGGGTCATTTAGGATCTATGGGGTCAATGGGGTCTTTTGGGATCAATGGGGTCAATGGGGTCAATGGGAATCTATGGGGTCAATGGGATCTATGGGGTGATTTAGTATCTATGGGGTCAATGGGGTCAATGGGAATCTATGGGGTCTTTTGGGATCTATGGGGTCAATGGGGTCAATGGGGATGATTGGGGATCAATGGGGCCAATGGGGTCATTTAGGATCTATGGGCTCAATGGGGTCAATGGGGTCTTTGGGGATCTATGGGGCCAATGGGGCCAACAGGGACCCATGGGGCCATCGGGGTCATGGGGGGGGGGGGTGACAATTGTTGACCTCTGACCTTTGACCCCCTTCCCAGAGGCCCCATGGGGCCGCATTCATGGCCGCCGTCGTCGCCGCGCCGCTGCCCCCAAAGTCGCCCCACGGCCCCACAGTGTGGGTCAGCGGGGTGGAGTGGAAACAGGGTGAGAAGTGGGGAGAAATGGGGCGATTTTGGGGTTATGGAGTCAGAATTTGGGGTGAAAAGGGGCGATTTTGGGGTTATGGGGTCAAATTTGGGGTGAAAAGGGGCGATTTTGGGGTTTTTATGGGGTCTGAATTTGGGGTCAATTGGGGCATTTTTGGGGTCTCTGTTTGAATTTGGGGGATTTGGGGTAAAATTTTGGGGTCATTTTGGGTTTTTTTGGGCCTTTGTGGGATTTGGGGCCAAAATTTGGGGCAAATTTGCCTTTTTTTGGTGTCTCTTTGTGACCTGAGAGCAAAATTTGGGGTCACTTTGGGGCTTTTTGGGGTCTCTGTGGGATTTGGGGTTTTTGGGGTGGGATTTGGGGTGAAAATGGGGCGATTTTGGGGTTATGGGGTCAGAATTTGGGGTCATTTTGGGCTTTTTTGGGATTTCTGTGGGTTTTGGGGTCAGAATTTGGGGTCATTTTGGGCTTTTTTGGGTCTTTTATGGGATTTGGGGTCGAAATTTTGGGGTCAATTTGGGCATTTTTGGAACCACATTTTTTGGGTGCACCAAATTTGGGGTCAATTTGGGCTTTTTGGGGTCTCTGTGGGATTGTGGGTTTTTGGGGTGGGATTTGGGGTGAAAATGGGGCGGTTTTTGGTTCTCCCCACAGATTTTGGGCTCTTCCTGACCCTCTCCGATGGCTCCATGTGGGTCTGCACAACTTGGGGACGTGGAGACGCCCAGAGCCAACGATGGCACCGAAGGAAGGTGAGTGAGGGGGCATATGGGGCGATAGGGGGTCAATGTGGGGTGATAGGGGGCGATGTGGGGCGATATGGGGCGATATGGGGTCGATATGGGGTCGATATGGGGTCGATATGGGGCGATATGGGGCGATATGGGGCGATATGGGGCGATATGGGGCGATATGGGGCGATATGGGGCAATATGGGGCGATATGGGGCGATATGGGGCGATATGGGGTCGATATGGGGTCGATGTGGGGCGATATGGGGTGATAGGGGGTCGATATGGGGCGATATGGGGCGATATGGGGCGATATGGGGTCGATATGGGGTGATATGGGGCGATATGGGTCGATATGGGGTCGATATGGGGCGATATGGGGTGATGTGGGGTCGATTTTGGGCGATATGGGGCTGTAGGGAGTGATATGGGGTGGATATGGGGCGATATGGGGCAATATGGGGCGATATGGGGTCGATATGGGGTCGATATGGGGCGATATGGGGCGATATGGGGAGATATGGGGCGATATGGGGTCGATATGGAGTCGATATGGGGCGATATGGGGCGATATGGGGAGATATGGGGTCGATATGGGGTGATATGTGGTTAATATTGGTCAATATGGGTCGATATGGGTCAATATGGGGCGATATGGGGGGGATATGGGGTGATATGGGGTCCATATTGGGTCGATATGGGGTCAATATTGGGTCGATATGGGGCGATATGGGGTCGATATGGGGTTGGTGTGGGGCGATATGGGGCGATATGGGGCGATATGGGGTCGATATGGGGTCGATATGGGGCGACATGGGGCGATATGGGGCGATATGGGGTCAATATGGGGTCGATATGGGGTCGATATGGGGCGATATGGGGCGATATGGGGCGATATGGGGTCGATATGGGGTCGATATGGGGTCGATATGGGGCGATATGGGGCGATATGGGGTCGATATGGGGCGATATGGGGCGATATGGGGCGATATGGGGTCGATATGGGGAGATATGGGGCGATATGGGGTCGATATGGGGTCAATATTGGGTCGATATGGGGCGATATGGGGGGATATGGGGGGATATGGGGCGATATGGAGCGATATGGGGCGATATGGGGTCGATATGGGGTCGATATGGGGCGATATGGGGCGATATGGGGGGATATGGGGCGATATGGGGTCGATATGGGGCGATATGGGGCGATATGGGGTGATATGGGGTCGATATGGGGCGATATGGGGCGATATGGGGTCGATATGGGGTCGATATGGGGCGATATGGGGGGATATGGGGTCGATATGGGGTCGATATGGGGCAATATGGGGCGATATGGGGCGATATGGGGCGATATGGGGTCGATATGGGGCGATATGGGGCGATATGGGGCGATATGGGGCGATATGGGGCGATATGGGGCGATATGGGGTCGATATGGGGTTGATATGGGTCGATATGGGGAGATATGGGGCGATATGGGGCGATATGGGGTCAATATGGGGTCGATATGCGGCGATATGGGGTGGTTATGGGGCGATATGGGGCGATATGGGGTCGATATGGGGTCGATATGGGGCGATATGGGGTTGATATGGGGCGATATGGGGCGATATGGGGAGATATGGGGCGATATGGGGTCGATATGGGGTCGATATGGGGTCGATATGGGGGTGATATGGGTCGATATGGGGAGATATGGGGCGATATGGGTCGATATGAAGCGATATGGGGTCGATATGGGGCGATATGGGGTGATATGGGGCGATATGGGGCGATATGGGGTGATATGGGGCGATATGGGGTCGATATGGGGCAATATGGGGCGATATGGGGCGATATGGGGCGATATGGGGTCGATATGGGGTCGATATGGGGCGATATGGGGCGATATGGGGCGATATGGGGCGATATGGGGTCGATATGGGGCGATATGGGGTCAATATGGGGGCGATATGGGGTGATATGGGGCGATATGGGGTCGATATGGGGCGATATGGGGTCGATATGGGGTGATATGGGGGCGATATGGGGCGATATGGGGTCAATATGGGGGCGATATGGGGCGATATGGGGCGATATGGGGCGATATGGGGTCGATATGGGGCGATATGGGGTCAATATGGGGGCGATATGGGGTGATATGGGGCGATATGGGGCGATATGGGGCGATATGGGGTCGATATGGGGTGATATGGGGGCGATATGGGGCGATATGGGGCGATGTGGGGTCGATATGGGGTCGATATGGGGTCGATATGGGGTCGGTGTGGGGCGATATGGGGTCGATATGGGGTCAATATGGGGTGATATGGGGCGATATGGGGCGATATGGGGTCGATATGGGGCGATATGGGGTCGATATGGGGTCGATATGGGGAAATATGGGGAGATATGGGGCGATATGGGGTTGATATGGGGCGATATGGGGTCGATATGGGGCGATATGGGGCGATATGGGGTCGATATGGGGTCGATATGGAGCGATATGGGGCGATATGGGGTCAATATGGGGCGGTATGGGGTCGATATGGGGTCGATATGGGGCGATATGGGGCGATATGGGGCGATATGGGGTCGATATGGGGCGATATGGGGTCAATATGGGGCGGTATGGGGTCGATATGGGGCGATATGGGGCGATATGGGGCGATATGGGGTCGATATGGGGTCAATATGGGGCGATATGGGGCGATATGGGGCGATATGGGGTCGATATGGGGCGATATGGGGCGATATGGGGCGATATGGGGCGATATGGGGTCGATATGGGGCGATATGGGGTCGATATGGGGTCGATATGGGGTGATATGGGGCGATATGGGGTCGATATGGGGCGATATGGGGTGATATGGGGTGATATGGGGCGATATGGGACGATATGGGGCGATATGGGGCGATATGGGGTCGATATGGGGCGATATGGGGTCGATATGGGGTGATAAGGGGTGATATGGGGTGATATGGGGTCGATATGGGCTCGATATGGGGCGATATGGGGCGATATGGGGCGATATGGGGTGATATGGGGCGATATGGGGTCGATATGGGGCGATATGGGGTCGATAGGGGGTCGATACGGGGTGATATGGGGCGATATGGGGCGATATGGGGTCGATATGGGGCGATATGGGGCGATATGGGGCGATATGGGGTGATATGGGGCGTTATGGGGCGATATGGGGTGATATGGGGCGATATGGGGTCGATATGGGGTCGATATGGGGCGATATGGGGTCGATATGGGGTCAAATTGGGGTCAATATGGGTCGATATGGGGCGATATGGGGACGATATGGGGCGATATGGGGCGATCTGGGGCGATCTGGGGCGATATGGGGCGATATGGGGTCGATATCGGGGCGATATGGGGCGATATGGGGTCGATATGGGGGGATATGGGGCAATATGGGGTCCTTATGGGTCGATATGGGGCGATATGGGGCGATAAGGGGTCAATATGGGTCGATATGGGGCGATATGGGGCGATATGGGGTCGATATGGGGTCGATATGGGGCGATATGGGGTTGATATGGGGCGATATGGGGAGATATGGGGTGATATGGGGCGATATGAAGCGATATGGGGTCGATATGGGGCGATATGGGGTCGATATGGGGTCGATATGGGGTCGATATGGGGGGATATGGGGCAATATGGGGTCGATATGGGGTCGATATGGGGCGATATGGGGTCGATATGGGGCGATATGGGGTGATATGGGGCGATATGGGGTCGATATGGGGTCGATATGGGACGATATGGGGTCGATATGGGGTCGATATGGGGCGATATGGGGCGATAGGGGGCGATATGGGGTCGATATGGGGCGATATGGGGCGATATGGGGCGATATGGGGTCGATATGGGGCGATATGGGGTCGATATGGGGTCGATATGGGGCGATATGGGGTCGATATGGGGCGATATGGGGTGATATGGGGCGATATGGGGTCGATATGGGGTCGATATGGGACGATATGGGGTCGATATGGGGTCGATATGGGGCGATATGGGGCGATAGGGGGCGATAGGGGGCGATATGGGGCGATAGGGGGTCAATGTGGGGTGATAGGGGGCGATGTGGGGTCGATATGGGGTCGATATGGGGCGATAGGGGGGTCAATGTGGGGCGATAGGGGGCGATATGGTGCGATATGGGGTGGATATGGGGTGATATGGGGTCGCTATGGGGTTGATATGGGGCGATATGGGGTCGATATGGGGCGATATGGGGTCGATATGGGGCGATATGGGGTGATATGGGGCGATATGGGGCGATATGGGGTGGATATGGGGCCATATGGGGTCGATATGGGGTGACATGGGTTCAATATGGGGTCGATATGGGGTCGATATGGGGCGATATGGAGCGATATGGGGTCGATATGGGAGATATGGGGCGATATGGGGCGATATGGGGCAATATGGGGCGAAAAGGGGGTCGATATGGGCGATATGGGGTCGATATGGGGTTGATATGGGGTCGATATTGGGCGATACGGGGCGATATGGGGTCGCTATGGGGCGATATGGGGACGATATGGGGTCGATATGGGGTCGATATGGGGCGATATGGGGAGATATGGGGAGATATGGGGTCGATATGGGGCGATATGGGGCGATATGGGGCGATATGCGGCGATATGGGGTGATATGGGGTCGATATGGGGTCGATATGGGGCGATATGGGGCGATATGGGGTCGATATGGGGTAATATGGGGCAATATGGGGCGATATGGGTCGATATGGGGTCGATATGGGGGCGATATGGGGCGATATGGGGTCGATATGGGGTCGATATGGGGTCGATATGGGGTCGATATGGGGCGATAAGGGGCGATATGGGGTCGATATGGGGCGATATGGGGCGATATGGGGTCGATATGGGGGGATATGGGGCAATATGGGGTCCTTATGGGTCGATATGGGGCGATATGGGGCGATAAGGGGTCAATATGGGTCGATATGGGGCGATATGGGGCGATATGGGGTCGATATGGGGTCGATATGGGGCGATATGGGGTTGATATGGGGCGATATGGGGAGATATGGGGTGATATGGGGCGATATGAAGCGATATGGGGTCGATATGGGGCGATATGGGGTCGATATGGGGTCGATATGGGGTCGATATGGGGGGATATGGGGTGATATGGGGCGATATGGGGTCGATATGGGGTCGATATGGGACGATATGGGGTCGATATGGGGTCGATATGGGGCGATATGGGGCGATAGGGGGCGATATGGGGTCGATATGGGGTCGATATGGGGCGATATGGGGCGATAGGGGGCGATAGGGGGCGATATGGGGCGATAGGGGGTCAATGTGGGGTGATAGGGGGCGATGTGGGGTCGATATGGGGTCGATATGGGGCGATAGGGGGGTCAATGTGGGGCGATAGGGGGCGATATGGGGCGATATGGTGCGATATGGGGTGGATATGGGGTGATATGGGGTCGCTATGGGGTTGATATGGGGCGATATGGGGTCGATATGGGGCGATATGGGGTCGATATGGGGCGATATGGGGTGATATGGGGCGATATGGGGCGATATGGGGTCGATATGGGGCGATATGGGGCGATATGGGGCGATATGGGGCGATATGGGGCGATATGGGGTGGATATGGGGTGATATGGGGTCGCTATGGGGCGATATGGGGCGATATGGGGCGATATGAGGCTGATATGGGACGATATGGGGTCGATATGGGGCGATATGGGGCGATAAGGGACGATATGGGGCGATATGGGGTCGATATGGGGCGATATGGGGCGATATGGGGCGATGTGGGGCGATATGGGGCGATATGGGGCGATATGGGGCGATATGGGGCGATATGGGGTGATATGGGGAGATATGGGGTTGATATGGAGAATATGGGGTGATATGGGGTCGATATGGGGTTGATATGGGGCGATATGGGGCGATATGGGGTGGATATGGGGCCATATGGGGTCGATATGGGGCGATATGGGTTCAATATGGGGTCGATATGGGGTCGATATGGGGCGATATGGGGCGATATGGGGCGATATGGGGCAATATGGGGCGAAAAGGGGGTCGATATGGGCGATATGGGGTCGATATGGGGCGATATGGGGTCGATATGGGGTCAATATGGGGCGATATGGGGCGATATGGGGTCGATATGGGGTCAATATGGGGCGATATGGGGCGATATGGGGTCGATATGGGGTCGATATGGGGCGATATGGGGTGATATGGGGCGATATGGGGTCGATATGGGGCGATATGGGGTCGATATGGGGCGATATGGGGCGATATGGGGTGGATATGGGGTCAAATTGGGGTCGATATGGGGTCGATATGGGGCGATATGGGGCGATATGGGGCGATATGGGGTCGATATGGGGCGATATGGGGCGATATGGGGCGATATGGGGTCGATATGGGGCGATATGGGGAGATATAGGGTCATTATGGGGCGATATGGGGTCGGTATGGGGTCGATATGGGGTGATATGGGGCGATATGGGGCGATATGGGGTCGATATGGGGCGATATGGGGCGATATGGGGGCGATATGGGGTGATATGGGGCGATATGGGGCGATATGGGGGCGATATGGGGTGATATGGGGCGATATGGGGTCGATATGGGGAGATATGGGGCGATATGGGGCGATATGGGGGCGATATGGGGCCATATGGGGCGATATGGGGCGACATGGGGTCGATATGGGGTGATATGGGGTCGATATGGGGGTCGATATGGGGCGATATGGGGCGATATGGGGTCGATATGGGGTCGATATGGGGCGATATGGGGCGATATGGGGTCGTTAGGGGGTCGATATGGGGAGATATGGGGTCGATGTGGGGCGATATGGGGTGATGTGGGGAGATATGGGGTCGATATGGGGTCGATATGAGAGGATATGGGGCAATATGGGGCGATATGGGGCAATATGGGGTCGATATGGGGTTGATATGGGGCGATATGGGGCGATATGGGGTCAGTATGGGGTCGATATGGGGTCAATATGGGGCGATATGGGGCGATATGGGGTCGATAAGGGGTCGATATGGGGTCGATATGGGGCGATATGGGGCGATATGGGGCGATATGGGATGATATGGGGCGATATGGGGCGATATGGGGTCGATATGGGGCGATATGGGGCGATATGGGGTCGATATGGGGTCGATATGGGGCGATATGGGGCGATATGGGGCGATATGGGGTCTATATGGGTCGATATGGGGCGATATGGGGTCGATATGGGGTCGATATGGGGCGATATGGGGCGATATGGGGTCGACATGGGGTCGATATGGGGCGATATGGGGCGATAAGGGGCGATATGGGGTCGACATGGGGTCGATATGGGGCGATATGGGGCGATATGGGGTCGATATGGGGCGATATGGGGGAATGTGGGGTCGATATGGGGCGATATGGGTCGATATGGGGCGATATGGGGCGATATGGGGCGATATGGGTCAATATGAAGCTCTATGGGGTGATATGGGGTCGATAAGGGGTCGGTATGGGGTCGATATGGGGCGATATGGGGCGATATGGGGCGATATGGGGTCGATATGGGGCGATAAGGGGCGATATGGGGCGATATGGGGTGATATGGGGCGATATGGGGCGATAAGGGGCGATATGGGGCGATATGGGGCGATATGGGGCGATATGGGGCGATATGGGGTGGATATGGGGTCGATATGGGGCGATATGGGGCGATATGGGGCGATATGGGGCAATATGAAGCTCTATGGGGTGATATGGGGTCGATAAGGGGTCGGTATGGGGTCGATATGGGGCGATATGGGGCGATATGGGGCGATATGGGGTCGATATGGGGCGATAAGGGGCGATATGGGGCGATATGGGGTGATATGGGGCGATATGGGGCGATAAGGGGCGATATGGGGCGATATGGGGCGATATGGGGCGATATGGGGCGATATGGGGTGGATATGGGGTCGATATGGGGCGATATGGGGCGATATGGGGCGATATGGGGCGATATGGGGCGATATGGAGCGATATGGGGCGATATGGGGTCGATGTGGGGTCGATAAGGGGTCGATATGGGGCGATATGGGGCGATATGGGGCGATATGGGGTCGATATGGGGCGATATGGGGCGATATGGGGTCGATATGGGGTCGATATGGGGCGATATGGGGCGATATGGGGTCGATATGGGGCGATATGGGGTGATATGGGGCGATATGGGGTCGATATGGGGCGATATGGGGCGATATGGGGTGGATATGGGGTCGATATGGGGCGATATGGGGTGATATGGGGCGATATGGGGTCGATATGGGGTCGATATGGGGTGATATGGGGCGATATGGGGCGATATGGGGTCGATATGGGGCGATATGGGGCGATATGGGGTCGATATGGGGTCGATATGGGGCGATATGGGGCGATATGGGGTTGATATGGGGTCGATATGGGGGCGATATGGGGCGATATGGGGCGATATGGGGTCGATATGGGGTCGATATGGGGCGATATGGGTCGATATGGGGTCGATATGGGGTCGATATGGGGTCGATATGGGGCGATATGGGGCGATATGGGGCGATATGGGGCGATATGGGGCGATATGGGGTCGATATGGGGTCGATATGGGGTCAATATGGGGCGATATGGGGCGATATGGGGAGATATGGGGTCGATATGGGGCGATATGGGGCGATATGGGGTTGATGTGGGGCGATATGGGGGTGATATGGGGCGATATGGGGTCGATATGGGGCGATATGGGGCGATATGGGGCGATATGGGGCGATATGGGGCGATGTGGGGCGATATGGGGTGATATGGGGCGATATGGGGTCGATATGGGGTCGATATGGGGCGCTCTGGGGCGATATGGGGCGATATGGGGTCGATATGGGGTCGATATGGGGTCGATATGGGGCGATATGGGGCGATATGGGGCAATATGGGGTCGATATGGGGTCGATATGGGGCGATATGGGGACATATGGGGCGATATGGGGAGATATGGGGCGATATGGGGCGATATGGGGTCGACATGGGGTCGATATGGGGTCGATATGGGGCGATATGGGGTCGATATGGGGTCGATATGGGGCGATATGGGGTCGATATGGGGTGATATGGGGTGATATGGGGCGATATGGGGTCGATATGGGGCGATATGGGGTCGATATGGGGTCGATATGGGGCGATATGGGGCGATATGGGGCGATATGGGGAGATATGGGGAGATATGGGTCAATATGGGGCGATATGGGGCGATATGGGGCGATATGGGGTCAATATGGGGAGATATGGGGCGATATGGGTCAATATGGGGCGATATGGGGAGATATGGGTCAATATGGGGCGATATGGGGCGATATGGGGCGATATGGGGTCAATATGGGTCGATATGGGGCGATATGGGGTCGATGTGGGGCGATATGGGGCGATATGGGGTGATATGGGGTCGATATGGGGCGATATGGGGTCGATATGGGGGCGATATGGGGTCGATATGGGGCGATATGGGGCGATATGGGGCGATATGGGGCGATATGGGGCGATATGGGGCGATATGGGGTCGATATGGGGGCGATATGGGGCGATATGGGGTCGATATGGGGTCGATTTGGGGTCTATGTGGGGGCGATATGGGGTCGATATGGGGCGATATGGGGTCGATATGGGGTCGATATGGGGCGATATGGGGCGATATGGGGCGATATGGGGTTGATATGGGGTCGATATGGGGCGATATGGGGCGATATGGGGCGATATGGGGTCGATATGGGGTCGATATGGGGTCGATATGGGGCGATATGGGGCGATATGGGGCAATATGGGGTCGATATGGGGTCGATATGGGGTCGATATGGGGGCGATATGGGGCGATATGGGGCGATATGGGGCGATATGGGGCGATATGGGGCAATATGGGTCGATATGGGGTCGATATGGGGTCGATATGGGGCGATATGGGGTCGATATGGGGTCGATATGGGGCGATATGGGGTCGATATGGGTCGATATGGGGTCGATATGGGGCGATATGGGGCGATATGGGGCGATATGGGGCGATATGGGGTGATATGAGGCGATATGGGGTCGATATGGGGCGATATGGGGCGATATGGGGTCGATATGGGGCGATATGGGGCGATATGGGGTCAATATGGGTCGATATGGGGCGATATGGGTCGATTTGGGGTCGATATGGGGTCGATGTGGGGCGATATGGGGCGATATGGGGTGATATGGGGTCGATATGGGGCGATATGGGGTCGATATGGGGGCGATATGGGGTCGATATGGGGCGATATGGGGCGATATGGGGCGATATGGGGCGATATGGGGCGATATGGGGCGATATGGGGTCGATATGGGGTTGATATGGGGCGATATGGGGTCGATATGGGGTCGATTTGGGGTCTATGTGGGGGCGATATGGGGTCGATATGGGGCGATATGGGGTCGATATGGGGTCGATATGGGGCGATATGGGGCGATATGGGGTTGATATGGGGTCGATATGGGGCGATATGGGGCGATATGGGGCGATATGGGGTCGATATGGGGTCGATATGGGGTCGATATGGGGCGATATGGGGCGATATGGGGTGATATGGGGTCGATATGGGGCGATATGGGGCGATATGGGGCGATATGGGGCGATATGGGGCGATATGGGGTCGATATGGGGTCGATATGGGGCGATATGGGGCGATATGGGGCGATATGGGGCGATATGGGGCGATAGGGGGTCGATATGGGGCGATATGGGGCGATATGGGGCGATATGGGGTCGATATGGGGTCGATATGGGGCGATATGGGGTGATATGGGGTGATATGGGGTGATATGGGGCGATATGGGGTGATATGAGGCGATATGGGGTCGATATGGGGCGATATGGGGCGATATGGGGAGATATGGGGTGATATGGGGTGATATGGGGTCGATATGGGGTCGATATGGGGCGATATGGGGCGATATGGGGCGATATGGGGCGATATGGGGTGATATGGGGTGATATGGGGTCGATATGGGGCGATATGGGGCGATATGGGGCGATATGGGGTTGATATGCGGGCAATATGGGGCGATATGGGGCGATATGGGGTCGATATGGGGCGATATGGGGTCGATACGGGGTGATGTGGGGCGATATGGGGCGATATGGGGTCAATATGGGGTCGATATGGGGAGATTTGGGGCGATATGGGGTCGATATGAGGCGATATGGGGTGATATGGGGTCGATATGGGGTCGATATGGGGTCGATATGGGGCGATATGGGGCGATATGGGGCGATATGGGGTTGATATGGGGCGATATGGGTCGATATGGGGTCGATATGGGGTCGATATGGGGCGATATGGGGTTGATATGGGGCGATATGGGGCGATATGGGGTCGATATGGGTCGATATGGGGTCGATATGGGGCGATATGGGGCGATATGGGGTCGATATGGGGCGATATGGGGCGATATGGGGTGATATGGGGCGATATGGTGTCGATATGGGGTCGATATGGGGTCGATATGGGGAGATATGGGGCGATATGGGGTCGATATGGGGTCGATATGGGGCGATATGGGGTCGATATGGGGCGATATGGGGCGATATGGGGCGATATGGGGTCGATATGGGGCGATATGGGGCGATATCTGGTCGATATGGGGTCGATATGGGGTCGATATGGGGCGATATGGGGCGATATGGGGTGATATGGGGTCGATATGGGGCGATATGGGGCGATATGGGGTCGATATGGGGTCGATATGGGGCGATATGGGGTCGATATGGGGTCGATATGGGGCGATATGGGGCGATATGGGGCCCATATGGGGTCGATATGGGGCGATATGGGGTCGATGTGGGGTCGATATGGGGCGATATGGGGCGATATGGGGCGATATGGGGCGATAAGGGGCGATATGGGGCGATATGTGGCGATATGTGACGATATGGGGTCAATATGGGGTCAATATGGGGTCGATATGGGGCGATATGGGGCGATATGGGGCGATATGGGGTCGATATGGGGCGATATGGGGCGATATGGGGTGATATGGGGCGATATGGGGCGAAATGGGGCGATATGGGGTCGATATGGGGTCAATATGGGGTCGATATGGGGCGATATGGGGCGATATGGGGCGATATGGGGTCGATATGGGGCGATGTGGGGCGATATGGGGCGATATGGGGCGAAATGGGGCGATATGGGGTCGATATGGGGTCGATATGGGGCGATATGGGGCGATATGGGGCGATATGGGGCGTTATGGGGCGATGTGGGGCGATATGGGGCGATATGGGGCGATATGGGGCGATATGGGGTCGATATGGGGTCGATGTGGGGTCGATATGGGGCGATATGAGGTTGATATGGGGTCGATATGGGGTCGATATGGGGTGATATGGGGTCGATATGGGGTCGATATGGGGCGATATGGGGCGATATGGGGTCCATATGGGGTCGATATGGGGTCGATATGGGGTGATATGGGGTCGATATGGGGTCGATATGGGGCGATATGGGGCGATATGGAGCGATATGGGGTCGATATGGGGCGATATGGGGTCAATTTGGGGCGATATGGGGCGATATGGGGCGATATGGGGTCGATATGGGGCGATATGGGGTCAATATGGGGTCATATGGAGTCGATATGGGGTCGATATGGGGCGATATGGGGCGATATGGGGCGATATGGGGCGATATGGGGTCGATATGGGGCGATATGGGGTGATATGGGGTCAATTTGGGGCGATATGGGGTCGATATGGGGCGATATGGGGCGATATGGGGCGATATGGGGTCGATATGGGGCGATATGGGGCGATATGGGGTCGATATGGTGTGATATGGGGTCGATATGGGGTCGATATGTGATCGATATGGGGTGATATGGGTCGATATGGGGCGATATGGGGCGATGTGGGGCGATATGGGGTTGATATGGGGTCGATATGGGGTGATATGGGGCGATATGGGGCGATATGGGGCGATATGGGGTCGATATGAGGTCGATATGGGGCGATATGGGGTGATATGGGGCGATATGGGGCGATATGGGGCGATATGGGGTCGATATGGGGCGATATGGGGCGATATGGGGTCAATTTGGGGCGATATGGGGCGATATGGGGTCGATATGGGGTGATATGGGGTCGATATAAGGCGATATGGGTCGATATGGGGCGATATGGGGTGATATGGGGCGATATGGGGTCAAATTGGGGATCAAAATGGGGCGATATGGGGTCGATATGGGGCGATATGGGGTCGATATGGGGTTGATATGGGGCGATATGGGGCGATATGGGGCGATATGGGGTCGATATGGGGTCGATATGGGGCGATATGGGGCGATATGGGGTGATATGGGGTCGATATGGGGCCGATATGGGGCGATATGGGGTCAATATGGGGCGATATGGGGTCGATATGGGGTCGATATGGGGTCGATATGGGGCGATATGGGGCGATATGGGGTGATATGGGGTCGATATGGGGCGATATGGGGCGATATGGGGTCGATATGGGGCGATATGGGGCGATATGGGGCGATATGGGGTCGTTATGGGGCGATATGGGGCGATATGGGGCGATATGGGGTCGATATGGGGTCGATATGGGGTCGATATGGGGTCGATATGGGGCGATATGGGTCAATATGGGGCGATATGGGGCGATATGGGGCGATATGGGGTCGATATGGGGCGATATGGGGCGATATGGGGTGATATGGGGTGATATGGGGCGATATGGGGCGATATGGGGAGATATGGGGTCGATATGGGGCGATATGGGGTCAATATGTGGCGATATGGGGTGATATGGGGCGATATGGGGCGATATGGGGCGATATGGGGTCAATATGGGGTCGATATGGGGCGATATGGGGCGATATGGGGTCGATATGGGGCGATATGGGGCAATATGGGTCGATATGGGGTCGATATGGGGTCGATATGGGGCGATATGGGGCGATATGGGGCGATATGGGGTCGATATGGGGTCAATATGGGGCGATATGGGGTCGATATGGGGCGATATGGGGCGATATGGGGGCGATATGGGGAGATATGGGGCGATATGGGGCGATATGGGGTCGATATGGGGTCGATATGGGGTGATATGGGGTCGATATGGGGCGATATGGGGTCGATATGGGGTCGATATGGGGCGATATGGGGCGATATGGGGTCGATATGGGGCGATATGGGGCGATATGGGGCGATATGGGGCGATATGGGGCGATATGGGGTCGATATGGGGTCGATATGGGGCGATATGGGGTCGATATGGGGCGATATGGGGCGATATGGGGCGATATGGGGTGATATGGGGTCGATATGGGGCGATATGGGGAGATATGGGGCGATATGGGGTGATATGGGGTCGATATGGGGCGATATGGGGAGATATGGGGCGATATGGGGTGATATGGGGTCGATATGGGGCGATATGGGGCGATATGGGGCGATATGGGGTGATATGGGGTGATATGGGGCGATATGGGGCGATATGGGGTGATATGGGGTGATATGGGGTCGATATGGGGCGATATGGGGTGATATGGGGTGATATAAGGCGATATGGGGCGATATGGGGTCGATATGGGGTCGATATGGGGTGATATGGGGCGATATGGGGCGATATGGGGTCGATATGGGGTCGATATGGGGCGATATGGGGCGATATGGGGTCAATATGGGGCGATATGGGGTCGATATGGGGCGATATGGGGTCGATATGGGGTCGATATGGGGCGATATGGGGCGATATGGGGCGATATGGGGCGATATGGGGTCGATATGGGGTGATATGGGGTCGATATGGGGTGATATGGGGTGGATATGGGGCGATATGGGTCGATATGGGGTCGATATGGGGTCAATATGGGGCAATATGGGGTCGATATGGGGCGATATGGGGCGATATGGGGTCGATATGGGGTCGATATGGGGTCGATATGGGGCGATATGGGGTCGATATGGGGTGATATGGGGCGATATGGGTCGATATGTGGAGATATGGG
The DNA here is from genome assembly GCF_023343835.1 of Lagopus muta. Classification (NCBI taxonomy): domain Eukaryota; kingdom Metazoa; phylum Chordata; class Aves; order Galliformes; family Phasianidae; genus Lagopus; species Lagopus muta. Next base: position 268,618 of record NC_064465.1, read on the forward strand.
GTCGATATGGGTCGATATGTGGAGATATGGGGCGATATGGGGCGATATGGGGCGATATGGGGCGATATGGGGCGATATGGGGTCGATATGGGGCGATATGGGGCGATATGGGGCGATATGCAGCAATATGGGGCGATGTGGGGCGATATGCAGCAATATGGGGTTGATATGGGGTCGATATGGGGCGATATGGGGCGATATGGGGTCTCTATGAGGTCCTATGGGGTTTTATGGCGTCTCTATGGGTTCTATGGGTCTCTATGGGGCTCTGTGGGGCCTTATGCGTTTTCTATGGGGCGCTATGGTTCTCAATGGGGCTGTATGGGTTTCTGTGGGTCTCTATGGGGCTCTATGGTGCTCTATGGGTCCTTATGGGTCTCTATGTGTTTCTATGGGTCTCTATGGATTTCTATGGTTCTCTATGGCTCTCTGTTGGTCTCTATGGGGCTTCTATGGGTCTCTATGTGTCTCTATGGGTCCCCATTGGTTGCTATGGGTCTCTATGGGTCTCTATCGGTCTCTATGGGTCTCTATGGGGCTCTATGGGTCTTTATGTGTTTCTATGGGTGTCTATGGGGTTTCTATGGGTCTCTATGGGGCTCTATGGGGCTCTATGGGTCTCTATGTGTCTCTATGGGTTTCTATGGGTCTCTATGGGGCTCTATGGGGCTCTATGGGTCTCTATGGGCCTCTTTGAGTCTCTATGGGTCTCTATGGGGCTCTTTGAGTCTCTATGGGGCTCTATGGGGCTCTATGGGTCTCTATGGGTTTCTATAGGTCTCTATGGGGCTCTTTGAGTCTCTATGTGTCTCTATGGGGCTGTGGGGTCTCTATGGGGCTCTTTGGGGCTCTATGGGTTTCTATGGGTCTCTATGGGGCTCTATGGGTCTCTGTGGGGCTGTGGGGTCTCTATGGGGCTCTATGGGGCTCTATGGGTTTCAATGGGTCTCTATGGGGCTCTATGGGGCTCTATGGGGTTTTTGGGGTGTCTATGGGGCTCTATGGGTTTTCTATGGGTCTCTATGGGTCTCTATGGGTTTCTATGGGGCTCTATGGGGCCCTATGTTGTTTCTATGGGACTCTATGTGTTTCTATGTGGCCATATGGAACTCTATGTGTCTCTATGGGGCTCTATGTGTCTCTATGGGTCCCTATGGGGCTCTATGGGGCTCTATTGGTCTCTATTGGGCTCTATGGGTCTCTATGGGTCCCTATGGGTCTCTATGGGTCTCTATGGGGTCTCTATGGGTCTCTATGGGTCTCTATGGGTCTCTATGGGGCTCTGTGGGTCTCTGTGGGTCTCTATGGGTCCCTATGGGTCCCTATGGGTCTCTATGGGTCCCTATGGGTTTCTATGGGTCTCTATGGGTCTCTATGGGGCTGTATGGGTCTCTATGGGTCCCTATGGGTCTCTATGGGTCCCTATGGGTCTCTATGGGTCTCTATGGGTCCCTATGGGTCCCTATGGGTCTCTATGGGTCTCTATGGGTCTCTATGGGTCTCTATGGGGCTCTATGGGTCTCTATGGGTCTCTATGGGTCCCTATGGGTCTCTATGGTGCTCTATGGGTCTTTATGGGTCTCTATGGGTCTCTATGGGTCTCTATGGGGCTCTATGGGGCTCTATGGGTCTCTATGGGTCTCTATGGGTCTCTATGGGGCTCTATGGGTCTCTATGGGTCTCTATGGGGCTCTATGGGTCTCTATGGGGCTGTGGGGTCTCTATGGGGCTCTATGGGGCTCTATGGGTTTCTATGGGTCTCTATGGGTCCCTATGGGTCTCTATGGGGCTCTATGGGTCTTTATGGGTCTCTATGGGGCTCTATGGGTCTCTATGGGGCTGTGGGGTCTCTATGGGGCTCTATGGGGCTCTATGGGTTTCTATGGGTCTCTATGGGTCCCTATGGGTCTCTATGGGTCTCTATGGGGCTCTATGGGGCTCTATGGCTCCCTATGGGGCTCTATGGGGCTCTATGGGTCCCTATGGGTTTCTATGGGTCCCTATGGGTTTCTATGGGTCTCTATGGGTCTCTATGGGGCTGTATGGGTCTCTATGGGTTACTATGGGGCTCTATGGGTCTCTATGGGTCTCTATGGGTCCCTATGGGTCCCTATGGGTTTCTATGGGTCCCTATGGGTTTCTATGGGTTTCTATGGGGTTCTATGGGGCTCTATGGGGCTCTATGGGTCTCTATGGGGCTCTATGGGTCTCTATGGGTCTCTATGGGTCTCTATGGGCTCTATGGCTCCCTATGGATCCCACGCCTCCCCCTCCCGTTCCCAGGTCTCCCAGCAGGGGGCGCTGTTGGGCCGTTTGGGGGCGGCGCTGCTGACGTCATCGCGGGACGGAAGCGTCCGCGTGTGGCACCCGAGGGGCGGGGCTCCGGTGAGGGGGGCGGGGCTTCACCGAAGGGGCGGGGCTTCATTGAATGGCTTCCCCTCCCCCCCGCCTTTAGGGGGGCGGGGCTTTCGGGGGAGGGGGCGTGGCCTAACTGAGAGGGCGGGGCCTCCTTGGGGGGCATTCGCCCCCTGGGGGAGGGGCTTAACCGAGTGGGCGGAACTTCATTGGTTCTTACCCGTCTGGGGGCTGGGTTTAAGGAAGGGGCGGGGCTTAAACCAGGGGGCGGGGCCTCATTGGGCGGTTCTTGCTTCTGGGGGAGGGGCTTATCAGGGGGCGGGGCCTCATTGGGTGGCGTTTCAGAGGGGAGGGGCTTTCGGGGGACGGGGGCGGGGCTTAACCGAGTGGGCGGGGCTTCGTTGGGTGATTCTTACCTCCCTGATGGGGGGAGGGGCTTATGGGAAGGGGCGGGGTTTAAGCAAGGGGGCGGGGCCTCCTTAGGTGGTGTTCGCCCTTGGGGGAGGGGCTTAACCGAGGGGGCGGGGCCTCATTTGGTTGTTTCTTGCCCCCTGTTCAACCCAGTTGGCCCCCAGTTCATCCCAGTTCATCCCAGTTGGCCCCAGTTGCTCCCAGTTGCCCCCTGTTGCCCCCAGTTGCCCCCAGTTGCCCCCAGTTGCCCCCAGTTGGCCACCAGTTGACCCCAGTTGCTCCCAGTTGCCCCCAATTGGCCACCAGTTGCTCCCAGTTGCCCCCAGTTGGCCACCAGTTGCTCCCAGTTCACCCCATTGGCCACCAGTTCACCCCAGTTGCCCCCAGTTGCCTCCAGTTGCCCCCCAGTTCATCCCATTGGCCACCAGTTCACCCCAGTTGCCCCCAGTTGCCTCCAGTTGCCCCCCAGTTCATCCCATTGGCCACCAGTTCACCCCAGTTGGCCACCAGTTGCTCCCAGTTGCCCCCAGTTGGTCACCAGTTGCTCCCAGTTGCTCCCTGTTGCCCCCAGTTGGCCACCAGTTGCCCCCAGTTGGCCACCAGTTGGCCACCAGTTCATCCCATTGGCCACCAGTTCATCCCAGTTGGCCACCAATTGCTCCCAGTTGCTCCCAGTTGGCCCCCAATTGCCCCTAATTGGCCACCAGTTGCTCCCAGTTCACCCCATTGGCCACCAGTTGCCCCCTGTTGGCCACCAGTTGGCCACCAGTTTCCACCAGTTCAACCCATTGGCCACCAGTTGCTCCCAGTTCACCCCAGTTGGCCACCAGTTGCCCCCAGTTCACCCCATTGGCCACCAGTTCATCCCAGTTGGCCACCAGTTGCTCCCAGTTGCCCCCAGTTGGCCCCCAGTTGCTCCCAGTTCACCCAGTAGGCCACCAGTTACCACCAGTTGCTCCCAGTTGGCTCCCAGTTGCCACCAGTAGCTCCCAGTTGCCCCCAGTTGCTCCCAGTTCACCCAGTTGGCCACCAATTGCTCCCAGTTGATCCCAGTTCACCCCATTGGCCACCAGTTCATCCCAGTTGCCCCCAGTTGCTCCCAGTTGCTCCCAGTTCACCCCATTGGCCACCAGTTCATCCCAGTTCATCCCAGTTGCCCCCAGTTGGCTCCCAGTTGCCCCCACTTCACCCCATTGGCCACCAGTTGCCCCCAGTTGGCCACCAGTTGGCCACCAGTTCAACCCAGTTGGCCCCCAGTTGCTCCCAGTTCACCCCATTGGCCACCAGTTGCCACCAGTTGCTCCCAGTTGCCACCAGTTCATCCCAGTTGGCCACCAGTTGCTCCCAGTTCACCCCATTGGCCACCAGTTCATCCCAGTTGCCCCCAGTTGCTCCCAGTTAGCCCCCAGTTGCCCCTAATTGGCCACCAGTTGCCCCCAGTTGCTCCCAGTTCACCCCATTGGCCACCAGTTCATCCCAGTTCATCCCAGTTGCCCCCAGTTGCTCCCAGTTGCCCCCAGTTGGTCACCAGTTGCTCCCAGTTGCTCCCAGTTGCTCCCAGTTGGCCCCCAATTGCCATTAATTGGCCACCAGTTCACCCCAGTTTGCCACCATTTGCTCCCAGTTCACCCCATTGGCCACCAGTTGCCCCCAGTTGCCCCCAGTTTCCTCCAGTTGCCCCCCAGTTCTTCCCATTGGCCACCAGTTCACCCCAGTTGGCCACCAGTTGCCTCCAGTTGCCCCCAGTTGGCCACCAGTTTCCACCAGTTGGCCACCAGTTCAACCCAGTTGGCCACCAGTTGCTCCCAGTTCACCCCATTGGCCACCAGTTCATCCCAGTTGGCCACCAGTTGCCCCCAGTTGCCCCCAGTTGGCCACCAGTTGGCCACCAGTTCATCCCAGTTGCCCCCAGTTGCCCCCAGTTGGCCCCCAGTTGCTCCCAGTCCACCCCAGTTGGCCACCAGTTGCTCCCAGTTCACCCCCTTGGCCACCAGTTGCCCCCAGTTGCCCCCAGTTGGCCACCAGTTGCCCCCAGTTCACCCCATTGCCCACCAGTTGCTCCCAGTTCATCCCAGTTGCTCCCAGTTGCTCCCAGTTCACCCCATTGGCCACCAGTTCATCCCAGTTGGCCACCAGTTGCTCCCAGTTGCCCCCAGTTGCCCCCCAGTTCCTCCCAGTTCCCCCCATTGCCCCCCAGTTGCCCCCATTGTCCCCAATGGGAATCAGAGCGGTGGGCGGAGCTAACAGAGCGGGGCGTTGCCACCCGACCGGAAGTAGGCGTGTCCGCCCCGCTCAGCCCCGCCCCTCCACTTCCGGCAGCTCTCCCATTACCGTTGCTCCGCCCCCATCACCGCCATGGCGACGAGGCCACGCCCCTCGCCCAACGCCGCGCCCGGATTGGCTGTGGGCGACGAAGGGGGGCGGGTCTACATCCTGCGCTGGGACACGCCCCCTGCTTGAAGCCACGCCCCAAATGGGATCCAAGCCACGCCCCTTTCTCTGCCCCTCCAATCAGCGTCCAATAAAGATCGTTGGCTCCGCCTCCTTGTCGTGACGTCATGGACGTGGCCACGCCCCCACCCCATTGGACGTCTCAGTCGTAGACAAAGTGCTGCCTCATTTGCATAACCACGCCCCCACTGTGGGTCCCTATGGGTCTCTATGAATCCCTATGGGTCTCTATGGGTCTCTATGGGGTTTCTATGGGTCTCTGTGGGTCTCTATGAGTCTCTATGGGTCTCTACGGGGCTCTATGGGGGCTCTATGGGGCTCTATGGGGTTTCTATGGGTTTCTATGGGTCTCTATGGGGTCTCTATGGGGTCTCTATGGGGCTCTATGGGTCTCCATGGGGTCTCTATGGGTCTCTATGGGGTTTCTATGGGTCCCTATGGGGCTCTATGTGTCCCATGGGTCTCTATGGGGCTCCATGGGGCTCTATGGGTCTCTATGGGTCCCTATAGATCTCCATGGGTCTCTGTGTGTCTCTATGGGTCACTATGGGTCTTTGGGGTCTGTGTGGGTCTCTATGGGTCTCTGTGGGTCTCTGTGGGTCTCTATGGGGCTCTATGGGGTCTCTATGGGGCACAATGGGTCCCTATGGGTCTCTATGGGGCACAATGAGTTCCTATGGGTCTTTATGGAGTTCCTATGGGTCTCTATGGGTCTCTATGGGTCTCTATGGATCCCTATGGGTCTCTATGGGGCACAATGAGTCCCTATGGGTCTTTATGGAGTTCCTATGGGTCTCTATGGGGTCTCTATGGGTCCCTATAGATCTCCATGGGTCTCTGTGTGTCCCTATGGGTCTCTGGGGTCTGTGTGGGTCCCTATGGGTCTCTGTGGGTTCCTATTAATCTCTATGGGTCCCTATGGGTCCCTATGGGTCCCTATGGGTCTCTGTGGGTCTCTATGGGTCTCTCTGGGGTCTCTATGGGTCTCTATGGGGTTTCTATGGGTCCCTATGGGTCTCTATGGGTCTCTATGGGGTTTCTATGGGTCCCTATGGGGCTCTATGTGTCCCATGGGTCTCTATGGGGCTCTATGGGGCTCTATGGGGTTTGTAGGATCTCTGTGGCTCTCAATGGATTTCTATGGGTCCCTATAAAGCTCTATGGGTCTCTATGGGTCTGTATGGGTCCCTATGGGTCTCTATGGGGCACAATGGGTCCCTATGGGTCCTTATGGAGTTCCTATGGGTCTCTATGGGGCTCCATGGGGCTCCATGGGGCTCTATGGGTCGCTATAGATCTCCATGGGTCTCTGTGTGTCTCTATGGGTTACTATGGGTCTCTGGGGTCTGTGTGGGTCTCTATGGGTCTCTATGGGTCTCTGTGGGTCTCTGTGGGTCTCTGGGGTCTGTGTGGGTCTCTATGGGTCTCTATGGGTCTCTGTGGGTCTCTATGGGGCTCTATGGGGTCTCTATGGGGCACAATGGGTCCCTATGGGTCTCTATGGGGCACAATGAGTTCCTATGGGTCTTTATGGAGTTCCTATGGGTCTCTATGGGGTCTCTATGGGGTCTCTATGGGTCCCTATAAATCTCAATGGGTCTCTGTGTGTCTCTATGGGTCTCTATGGGTCTCTGGGGTCTGTGTGGGTCTCTATGGGGTTTATAGGATCTCTATGGCTCTCTATGGATTTCTATGGGTCCCTATGTGTCTCTATGGGTCTCTATGGGTCTGTCTGGGTCCCTATGGGTCTCTATGGGGCACAATGGGTCCCTATGGGTCGTTACGGAGTTCCTATGGGTCTCTATGGGGCTCCATGGGGCTCCATGGGGCTCTATGGGTCTCTATGGGTCCCTATAGATCTCCATGGGTCTCTGTGTGTCTCTATGGGTCACTATGGGTCTCTGGGGTCTGTGTGGGTCTCTATGGGTCTCTGTGGGTCTCTGTGGGTCTCTATGGGGCTCTATGGGGTCTCTATGGGGCACAATGGGTCCCTATGGGTCTCTATGGGGCACAATGAGTGACTATGGGTCTTTATGGAGTTCCTATGGGTCTCTATGGGTCCCTATAGATCTCCATGGGTCTCTGTGTGTCTCTATGAGTCTCTGGGGTCTGTGTGGGTCCCTATGGGTCTCTGTGGGTTCCTATTAATCTCTATGGGTCCCTATGGGTCCCTATGGGTCTCTATGGGTCTCTGGGTCTCTCTGGAGTCTCTATGGGTCTCCATGGGGTCTCTATGGGTCTCTATGGGGTTTCTATGGGTCCCTATGGGGCTCTATGTGTCCCATGGGTCTCTATGGGGCTCTATGGGGTCTCTATGGGGCTCTATGGGTCTCTATGGGGTTTGTAGGATCTCTGTGGCTCTCTATGGATTTCTATGGGTCCCTATAAAGCTCTATGGGTCTCTATGGGTCTGTATGGGTCCCTATGGGTCTCTATGGGTCCCTATGGGTTCCTTATGAGTCTCTATGGGTCTCTATGGGTCTCTATGGGGCTCTATGGGGTTTATAGGATCTCCATGGCTCTCTATGGATTTCTATGGGTCCCTATGGGTCTCTGTGTGTCTCTATGGGTCTCTATGGGTCTCTGGGGTCTGTGTGGGTCCCTATGGGTCTCCATGGGGCACAACAGTCTCTATGGGTCTCTATATGGTTTATAGGATCTTGATGGGTCCCTATGCATCTCCATGTGTCTCTATGGGGCACAATGGGTCCCTATGGGTCTCTGTGGGTCTCTATGAATTTCTATGGGACCCTATGGGTCTCTATGGCGTCTCTATGGGTCTCTATGGGTCCCTATAGATCTCCCATGGGTCTCTGTGTGTCTCTATAGATCTCTGTGTGTCTCTATGGGTCTCTATGGGTCTCTGGGGTCTGTGTGGGTCTCTATGGGGTTTATAGGATCTCTATGGCTCTCTATGGATTTCTATGGGTCCCTATGAAGCTCTATGGGTCTCTATGGGTCTCTATGGGTCCGTATGGGTCTCTATGGGTCTCTATGGGGTTTCTATGGGTCTCTGTGGGTCTCTATGGGTCTCTATGGGTCCCTATAGATCTCCATGGGTCTCTGTGTGTCTCTATGGGTCACTATGGGTCTCTGGGGTCTGTGTGGGTCTCTATGGGTCTCTATGGGTCTCTGTGGGTCTCTATGGGGCTCTATGGGGTCTCTATGGGGCACAATGGGTCCCTATGGGTCTCTATGGGGCACAATGAGTTCCTATGGGTCTTTATGGAGTTCCTATGGGTCTCTATGGGGTCTCTATGGGGTCTCTATGGGTCCCTATAAATCTCAATGGGTCTCTGTGTGTCTCTATGGGTCTCTATGGGTCTCTGGGGTCTGTGTGGGTCTCTATGGGGTTTATAGGATCTCTGTGGCTCTCTATGGATTTCTATGGGTCCCTATAAAGCTCTATGGGTCTCTATGGGTCTCTATGGGTCTCTATGGGTCTCTGTGTGTCCCTATGGGTCTCTGGGGTCTGTGTGGGTCCCTATGGGTCTCTGTGGGTTCCTATTAATCTCTATGGGTCGCTATGGGTCGCTATGGGGTCTCTATGGGGCTCTATGGGGTTTATAGGATCTCCATGGCTCTCTATGGATCTCTATGGGTCCCTATGCATCTCCATGTGTCTCTATGGGGCACAATGGGTCCCTATGGGTCTCTATGGCTCTCTGTGGGTCTCTATGGGGCTCTATGGTGTCTCTATGGGTCACTATGGGTCCCTATAGATCTCCATGGGTCTCTGTGGGTCTCTATGGGTCTCCATGGGTCCCTATGGGTCTCTATAGGTCCCTATGGGTCCCTATGGGTCCCTATGGGTCTCTATGGTTCCCTATGGGTCCCTATGGGTCTCTATGGGTCCCTATGGGTCCCTATGGGTCTCTATGGGTCTCTATGGGTTCCTATGGGTCCCTATGGGTCTCTATGGGTCCCTATGGGTCCCTGTGGGTGTCTATGGGTCCATATGGGTCTCTATGGGTCTCTATGGGTCCCTATTGGTCTCTATGAGTCCCTATGGGTCTCTATGGGTCTCTATGGGTCCCTATAAGTATCTATGGGTCTCTATGGGTCCCTATGGGTCCCTATGGGTCCCTATGGGTCTCTATGGGTCTCTATGGGTCTCTATGGGTCCCTATGGGTCCATATGGGTCTCTATGGGTCTCTATGGGTCCCTATGGGTCCCTATGGGTCTCTATGGGTCCCTATGGGTCTCTATGGGTCCCTATGGGGCAGCCAACTCCCCCCATTCCCCCACAAGTCCTCTGCCCCATTGATCCCATTGCCCCCATTGACCCCAATGACGACACAGAGGCGGATTTGGGATTCGGGAGGGGGGGGGAGGAAGCTGAGCTTCATTGGGAGTCAAAGTTCAAAGGTCAAAGTTCAAAGTTCAAAGGTCAAAGGTCAGTCCCTCCACGTGACCTCCACCTCATCCGTGCGGTACCTGAGGGGACAGCAGCGTCACCACGGCCCCACTGACCCCATAGATCCCATAGATCCCATTGACCCCATTGACCCCATTGACCCCATTGACCCCATTGATCCCCATTGATCCCATTGACCCTAATGACCCCAATGCCCCCATTGACCCCATAGAACCCATAGATCCCAAAAGGACCCCATTGACCCCATTGACCCCATTGATCCCACTGACCCCATTGACCCCATTGACCCCATTGATCCCATTGATCCCCATTGATCCCATTGATCCACATTGATCCCATTGTCCCCATTGACCCCAAAGACCCCATAGACCTCATTGACCCCATTGACCCCATTGATCCCATTGACCCCATAGAACCCATAGAACCCATTGACCCCATAGAACCCATTGATCCCATAGAACCCATTGATCCCATAGAACCCATAGATCCCATTGACCCCATTGATCCCATTGACCCCATTGATCCCATTGACCCCATTGATCCCATTGATCCCCATTGATCCCATAGATCCCATTGACCCCATTGATCCCACTGACCCCATTGACCCCATTGACCCCATTGACCCCAAAGACCCCATAGACCCCATTGATCCCATTGATCCCATTGACCCCATTGACCCCATTGATCCCATTGACCCCATTGACCCCATTGACCCCATTGATCCCATTGACCCCATTGATCCCATTGACCCCATTGACCCCATTGATCACATTGACCACATTGATCCCATTGACCCCATTGATCCCACTGACCCCATTGACCCCATTGACCCCATAGAACCCATTGACCCCATTGACCCCATTGACCCCATTGACCCCATTGACCCCATTGACCCCAATGTCCCCATTGATCCCATTGACCCCATTGACCCCATTGATCCCATTGACCCCATTGACCCCATAGACCCCATTGATCTCATTGACCCCGTAAACCCCAAAGACCCCAAAAGTCCCCATTGACCCCATTGATCCCATAGACCCCACTGCCCCAATTGATCCTACAGACCCCATTGACCCCAATGACTCTATTGACCCCAAAGCCCCCAGTGCCCCCATTCACCCCATAGCCAGCTCTGACCCCATTGACCCCATAGACCCCAATGCCCCCAATGTCCCCCATGCCCCCATTGACCCCACAGACCCCATAGAACCCACTGACCCCATAGACCCAATGCCCCCCTACACCCCGTTGATCCCAATGCCCCCAGTGTCCCCATTGACCCCAAAGTCCCCATTGACCCCATTGACCCCATAGATCCCATTGACCCCAATGTCCCCATTGACCCCAATGTCCCCATTGACCCCATTGACCCCATAGATCCCATTGACCCCATTGATCCCATTGACCCCAATGTCCCCATTGACCCCATTGACCCCATAGATCCCATTGACCCCATTGATCCCAGTGACCCCAATGTCCCCATTGACCCCAAAGTCCCCATTGACTCCATTGACCGCACTGACCCCAAACTCCCCACTGACCCCATAGAACCCATTGACCCCATTGATGCCATTGACCCCATAGACCCCATTGACCCCATAGAACCCATTGACCCCATTGATCCCCATTGATCCCTTTGACCCCATTGATCCCATTGACCCCATAGACCCCATTGATCCCATTGCCCCTATTGACCCCATTGATCCCATTGACCCCATAGACCCCATTGACCCCATAGACCCCATTGACCCCATAGACCCCATTGATCCCATTGACCCCATTGAAACCCCATTGATCCCACTGACCCCATTGACCCCATGGATCCCATTGATCCCATTGACCCCATTGATCCCAATGACCCCATTGACCCCATAGAACCCATAGAACCCATAGATCCCATTGACCCCATGGATCCCATTGACCCCATTGACCCCAACGACCCCACTGATCCCATTGACCCCATTGACCCCATTGAAACCCCATTGATCCCATTGACCCCATAGAATCCATTGATCCCATTGACCCCACTGACCCCATTGATCCCATTGACCCCACTGAGACCCCACTGACCCCATTGATCCCCATTGACCCCATTGACCCCATTGACCCCATAGAACCCATTGATCCCATTGACCCCATTGATCCCATTGACCCCATTGATCCCATTGACCCCATTGATCCCATAGATCCCATTGATCCCATTGACCCCATTGATCCCATTGACCCCATTGAAACCCCATTGACCCCATTGACCCCATTGATCCCATTGACCCCATTGATCCCATTGACCCCATAGACCCCATTGATCCCATTGACCCCAAAGACCCCATAGACCCCATAGACCCCATTGACCCCATTGACCCCATAGACCCCATAGACCCCATAGACCCCATAGACCCCATTGACCCCATTGACCCCATTGACCCCATTGATCCTATTGATCCCATTGACCCCAATGACCCCATTGATTCCATTGACCCCATTGATCCCATTGATCCCATTGACCCCATTGACCCCATTGACCCCATAGATCCCATTGACCCCATAGAACCCATTGACCCCCATTGATCCCATTGACCCCATTGACCCCATTGATCCGATTGATCCCATTGACCCCATAGACCCCATTGACCCCATTGACCCCATTGACCCCATTGACCCCATTGACCCCATTGACTCCATTGATCCCATTGACCCCCAATGATCCCATTGACCCCATTGATCCCCATTGACCCCATTGACCCCATTGACCCCAATGACCCCATTGACCCCAATGACCCCATTGACCCCATTGACCGCATTGACCCCATTGACCCCATTGATCCCATTGACCCCATTGATCCCATTGACCCCATTGACCCCACTGACCCCATTGACCCCATTGACCCCAATGTCCCCCTTGACCCCATTGCCCCATTGACCCCACAGACCCCGCTGCCCCCACTGACCCCAATCTCCTCATTGATCCCATTGACCCCAATGCCCCCATTGACCCCAAAGTCCCCATTGACTCCATTGACCCCACTGACCTCAAACTCACCACTGACCCCACTGACCCATTGACCCCATTGCCCCCATTGCCCCTATTGACCCCATAGATCCCAGTTGACCCCATTGCCCCCATTGATCCCAATGTCCCCATTGCCCCTATTGACCCCATTGTCGCCCTTGACCCCATTGCCCCCACTGCCCCTATTGACCCCAATGTCCTTCTTGACCCCATTGCCCCCATTGACCCCACAGACCCTGCTGCCCCCATTGACCCCATTGACCCCATTGACCCCACTGTCCCCACTGACCCCTTTGATCTCAATTTCCCCACTGACCCCATTGTCCCCATTGACCCCAAAGTCCCCATTGACCCCATTGATCCCATTGACCCTATTGACCTCCATGCCCCCATTGATCCCACTGACCCCATTGATCCCCATTGATCCCATTGACCTCATTGATTCCACTGACCCCATTGACCCCAATGTCCCCATTGACCCCATTGACCCAACTGACCCCATTGACCCCATTGATCCCATTGCCCCTATTGACCCTATTGACCCCATTGACCCCCTTGACCCCAATGTCCCCATTGCCCCTATTGACCCCAATGTCCTTCTTGACCCCATTGCCCCCATTGCCCCTATTGACCCCAATGTCCTTCTTGACCCCATTGCCCCCATTGCCCCTATTGACCCCAATGTCCCCTATTGACCCCATTGCCCCCATTGACCCCAATGTCCCCATGACCCCTATTGACCCCATTGCCCCCATTGACCCCAATGTCCCCATGACCCCTATTGACCCCATTGCCCCCATTGCCCCCATTGCCCCCATTGGCCCCCATGTCCCCCTTGCCCCCATTGCCCCCGTTGCCCCCACAGACCCCGCTGCCCCCATTGCCCCCCAGTCCCACCTCTGTGTGATGCCGGAGTCCCTGATCTCTGTTATCTGCCCGCTGCGCAGCATCTCCCACCCGGCCTGAGCGATCATCGCCCCGTTGTCCACGCAGAACCTGCGCCCATATTGACCCATAGTGACCCCATAGTGACCCCATTGATGCCATCGAGACCCCATTGATCCCATTGAGACCCCATTGAGACCCCAGTGACCCCATTGAGACCCCATTGACCCCATTGAGACCCTATGGAAACCCCACTGACCCCATTGAGACCCCATTGATCCCACTGAGACCCCATTGAGACCCCACTGACCCCATTGAGACCCCATTGACCCCATTGAAACCCCATTGACCCCATTGAGACCCCACTGACCCCATTGAAACCCCATTGACCCCATTGAGACCCCATTGACCCCATTGACCCCATTGACCCCATTGAAACCCCATTGACCCCATTGAGACCCCACTGACCCCATTGAAACCCCATTGACCCCATTGAGACCCCATTGACCCCATTGACCCCATTGACCCCATTGAAACCCCATTGACCCCATTGAGACCCCATTGACCCCATTGAGACCCCACTGACCCCATTGAAACCCCATTGACCCCATTGAGACCCCATTGACCCCACTGAGACCCCACTGACCCCATTCAGACCCAAGAAACCCCATTGAGACCCCACTGACCCCAATGAGACCCCATAGACCCCATTGAGACCCCATTAAGACCCCATTGACCCCATTGAGACCCCACTGACCCCATGGAAACCCCATTGACCCCATTGAGACCCCACTGACCACATTGAGACCCCATTGAGACCCCATTGACCCATTTGAGACCCCACTGACCCCACTGAGACATCACTGACCCCATTGAAACCCCATTGACCCCATTGAGACCCCATTGACCCCATTGAAACCCCACTGACCCCATTGACCCCATTGACCCCATTGAAACCCCATTGACCCCATTGAGACCCCATTGACCCCATTGAGACCCCGCTGACCCCATTGAGACCCTGTTGACCCCATTGAGACCCCACTGACCCCATTGAGACCCCATTGACCCCATTGACCCATTTGAGATCCCACTGACCCCACTGAGACCTCACTGACCCCATGGAAACCCCATTAACCCCATCGAGACCCCATTGAAACCCCATTGACCCCATTGAGACCCCATTGAGACCCCATTGACCCCATTAAGACCCCATTGATCCCATTGAGACCCCATTGAAACCCCACTGACCCCATTGAGACCCCATTGAAACCCCACTGACCCCATTGAGACCCCATTGACCCCATTGAGACCCCATTGAAACCCCACTGACCCCATTGAGACCCCATTGACCCCATTAAGACCCCATTGATCCCATTGAGACCCCATTGAAACCCCACTGACCCCATTGAGACCCCATTGAAACCCCACTGACCCCATTGAGACCCCACTGACCCCATTGAGACCCCATTGACCCCATTGAGACCCCATTGAAACCCCACTGACCCCACTTAGACCCCACTGACCCCATTGAGACCCCACTGACCCCATGCAGACCCCATTGACCCCACTGAGACCCCATTGATCCCATTGAGATCCCACTGACCCCATTGAGACCTCAATGATCCCATTGAGACCCCATTGATCCCATTGACCCCACTGACCCCATAACCCCCCCAACCCCATACACCCCACAACCCCCCTGACCCCATAACCCCCCCCCCTCCGACCCCATAACCCCACTGACCCCATTGACCCCACAACCCCCCTGGCCCCATAACCCCACTGACCCCATAGACCCCACTGACCCCACAACCCCCCTGACCCCATAACCCCCCCCGACCCCATAACCCTCCTGACCCCATAACCCCCCCTGACCCCATAACCCCCCCTGACCCCATAACCCCCCCCGACCCCACAACCCCCTCTGACCCCATTGACCCCACAACCCCACCTGACCCCATACACCCCATTGACACTATAGATTCCCCTGACCCCATAACCCCTCCCCACAACCCCCCCTGATCCCATACACCCCACTGACCCCATAGACCCCATTGACCCCATTGAACCCCCCGACCCCATAACCCCCCTGGCCCCATAACGCCATTGACCCCATAACCCCATTGACACTATAGATCCCCCTGACCCCATAACCCCCCCTGACCCCATAATCCCCCTTGACCCCATAACCCCATTGACCCCATAACCCCACTGATCCTATAGACCTCACTGACCCCACAACCCCATTGACCCCATAACCACATCGACCCCACTGACCCCATAATGCCACTGACCCCATAACCCCCCCTGACCCCACAACCCCATTGACCCCATAACCACATCGACCCCACTGACCCCATAACGCCACTGACCCCATAGACCCCACAACCCCCCCGATCCCATAACCCCACTGCCCCTACCGAGCCCCCTGGCCCCATAACCCCATTGACACTATAGATCCCACTGACCCCACAACCCCCCGACCCCATAACCCCCCCTGACCCCATAGACCCCATAACCCCTTCTGACCCCATAACCCCCCCTGACCCCATTGACCCTCCTGACCCCACAACTCCGCCCTGACCCCATAACCCCCCCTTACCCCATAAACCCCTGACCCCATAACCCCACTGCCCCCCCTGACCCCACAACCCCCCCTGACCCCATAACCCCCAATGACCCCACAACCCCCCCTGACCCCATAACCCCCCCGACCCCACAACCCCCCCTGACCCCACTGACCCCATAACCGCCCCGGCCCCACACCCCCCCCCAGCCCCACAACCTGTCGTCGCTGGCGCACAGCCGGGCCCCCCTGGCTCTGCACATCACCTCCAGCATCTCCTGCAGCCGCCCGTTACCTGCGGACCCCAAAAACCCCATAGGGCCCCACTGACCCCAATGAGACCCCCAAACACCCCATTGACCCCAATGTGACCCCATTGACCCCATAGAGCCCCATAAACCCCATAGAACCCATTGACCCCATTGACCCTATAAACCCCACTGACCCCATAGAACCCACTGACCCCATAAACCCCACTGACCCCAATGAGACCCCAATGAGACCCCAAACACCCCATAAACCCCACTGACCCCATAGACCCCACTGACCCCAATCAGACCCCAAACACCCCATAAACCCCAATGTGACCCCACTGACCCCATAAACCCCAAAAACCCCATAGAACCCATTGACCCCATTGAACCTATAAACCCCACTGACCCCAATGTGACCCCAAACACCCCATAGAGCCCACTGACCCTATAAACCCCATAGAGCCCATTGACCCCATAGAGCCCACTGACCCCATAAACCCCACTGACCCCATAGAACCCAATGTGACCCCATAAACCCCATAAACCCCATAGAGCCCACTGACCCCACTGACCCCAATGTCACCCCATAGAGCCCACTGACCCCATAGAACCCAAAGACCCCATAGAACCCACTGACCCCATAAACCCCATAGACCCCAATGTGACCCCATAAACCCCATAAACCCCACTGACCCCATAGAGCCCACTGACCCCATAGAACCCAAAGACCCCATAAACCCCACTGACCCCAAAGTGACCCCAAAGACCCCATAGACCCCACTGACCCCATAGAGCCCACTGACCCCATAAACCCCACTGACCCCAATGAGACCCCAATGAGACCCCAAACACCCCATTGACCCCAATGTGACCCCATTGACCCCATAGAGCTCACTGACCCCATAGAACCCCATTGACCCCATAGAACCCACTGACCCCATAAGGCCCCACTGACCCCAATGTCACCCCAAACACCCCATTGACCCCATAGACCCCAATGTGACCCCATAAACCCCACTGACCCCATAGACCCCACTGACCCCATAGAGCCCATTGACCCCATAGAACCCAAAGACCCCACAGAACCCACTGACCCCATAAACCCCACTGACCCCATAAACCCCACTGACCCCAATGCGACCCCAAAGACCCCATTGACCCCAATGTGACCCCATTGACCCCATAAACCCCAAAAACCCCATAGAACCCATTGACCCCATAAACCCCACTGACCCCATAGAGCCCACTGACCCCATAGAATCCAAAGACCCCACAGAACCCACTGACCCCATAAACCCCACTGACCCCATAAACCCCACTGACCCCATAGAACCCATTGATCCCATAGAACCCAAAGACCCCATAGAACCCACATAAACCCCACTGACCCCAATGTGACCCCATTGACCCCATAAACCCCAAAAACCCCATAGAACCCATTGACCCCATGAACCCCACTGACCCCAATGAGACCCCAAACACCCCATAACCCCAGAGACCCCAATGTGACCCCATAAACCCCATAAACCCCACTGACCCCATAGAGACCCCAAAAACCCCATAGGGCCCCACTGACCCCAATGAGACCCCAATGAGACCCCATTGACACCAATGTGACCCCATTGACCCCATAAACCCCAAAAACCCCATAGAACCCATTGATCCCATTGACCCTATAAACCCCACTGACCCCAAAGTGACCCCAAAGAGACCCCATTGACCCCATAGACCCCATTGACCCCATAAACCCCTAAAACCCCATAGAACCCACTTACCCCATTGACCCTATAAACCCCACTGACCCTAAAGTGACCCCAAAGACCCCATAGAACCCACTGACCCCAAAAACCCCACTGACCCCAATGAGACCCCATTGATACCAATGTGACCCCATTGACCCCATAAACCCCAAAAACCCCATAGAACCCATTGATCCCATTGACCCCAGAAACCCCCCAGACCCCAATGCGACCCCAAACACCCCATAAACCCCATTGACCGCACTGTGGCCCCACTGACCGACCCCATAGATCCTACTGACCCCATAGAGCCCATTGACCCCATAAACCCCAAAAACCCCATAGAAGCCATTGACCCCATTGACCCTATAAACCCCACTGACCCCAATGCGACCCCAAAGACCCCATTGACCCCATAATACCCACTGACCCCATAGAGCCCACCGACCCCATAAACCCCACTGACCCCATAGAGCCCCAATGTGACCCCATAAACCCCACTGACCCCAAAGCCCCCATTGCCCCCAATGGCCCCATTGACCCCAAAGCCCCATTGACCCCAAAGCCCCATTGACCCCAAAGCCCCCATTGACCCCATTGACCCCATTGCCCCCATTGACCCCAAAACCCCCATTGACCCCAAAGCTCCCAATGCCCCCATTGCCCCCATTGACCCCAATGGCCCCATAGACCCCAAAGCCCCCATTGACCCCATTGACCCCAAAGCCCCCATCAACCCCATTGACCCCATTGACCCCAAAGCCCCCATAGACCCCAATGCCCCCATTGACCCCAAAGCCCCCATTGACCCCAAAGCCCCCATCGACCCCAATGCCCCCATTGACCCCAAAGCCCCCATTGACCCCATTGACCCCAAAGCCCCCATCGACCCCATTGACCCCAAAGCCCCCATTGACCCCATCAACGCCATTGACCCCATAACTCCCCCCGACCCCAAATCCCCCATAGACCCCATTGACCCCAAAGCCCCCATAGACCCCAAAGCCCCCATTGACCCCAATGCCCCCATTGACCCCATTGACCCCAAAGCCCCTAAAGCCCCCATTGACCCCATTGACCCCAAAGCCCCTAAAGCCCCCATTGACCCCAAAGCCCCCATTGACCCCATAGACCTCAAAGCCCCCATTGACCCCATAGACCCCATTTCCCCCATTGACCCCAATGTCCCCATTGACCCCAAACCCTCATCGACCCCATAGACCCTATTCACCCTATTGACCCCAATGCCCCCATTGCCCCCAATGTCCCCATTGACCCCCATGTCCCCATTGACCCCAAAGCCTCCATAGACCCCATTGACCCCAAATCCCCCATCGACCCCATAGAACCCATTGACCCCAAAGCCCCCATTGACCCCAAAGCCCCCATTGACCCCATTGACCCCATTGACCCCAAAGCCCCCATTGACCCCAATGCCCCCATGGACCCCAACACCTCCATTGACCCCAATGCCCCCATTGACCCCAATGCCCCCATTGACTCCATTGACCCCATTGACCCCACAGACCCCAATGCCCCCATGGACCCCAACACCTCCATTGACCCCAATGCCCCCATCGACCCCAATGCCCCCATTGACCCCAAAGCCCCCATTGGCCCCATTGACCCCATTGACCCCAAAGCCCCCATAGACCCCAAAGCCCCCATCGACCCCAATGCCTCCATTGCCCCCATTGACCCCAATGCCCCCATTGACTCCATTGACCCCATGGACCCCAAAGCCCCCATTGGCCCCAATGCCCCCATTGACCCCATTTCCGCCATTGACCCCAAAGCCCCCATAGACCCCAAAGCCCCCATTGACCCCAATGCCCCCATTGCCCCCATAGACCCCAATGCCCCCATAACCCCCCCCGACCCCAAATCCCCCATAGACCCACATCCGACGCCTCCGACCAGCAGCAGCTCCGGGGAGCGGCAGAGCGCCATGGCGCGTTCCGTCACCTCCACCAACATGGCGAACGCCGTCTCCTGACCCCCAAAAAACCCCCCCAAAAAGGTCAAAGGTCACCCCGAAAATCCCACAGACAGACCCCGAATCCCCCAAAGAAAGAAAACCCCCCTCAAAAAGCCCAAATCCCATAAAAACGGCCGTAAAAAAACCCTACAACCCACCCCAAAAGCCACAACCCCAAAAGCGTCGTCCTCCCAAGCCTGGGAATGACCCCAAAATGGCCCCAAATGACCCCAAAATGACCTCAAATCCCCAAAATGACCCCAAAATGACCCCATAATGACCCCAAATGACCCCAAAATGACCCCAAATCCCAAAAATGACCCCAAAATGACCTCAAATGACCCCAAATGACCTCAAATGACCCCAAAATGACCCCATAATGACCCCAAAATGACCCCAAATCCCAAAAATTACCCCAAAATGACGCCAAATGACCCCAAAATGACCCCAAAATGACCCCATAATCCCCCCAAAATGACCCCAAATGACCCCAAAAATGACCCCAAATGACCCCAAATCCCCCCAAAATGACCCCAAATGACCCCAAAATGACCCCAAATGACCCCAAAATGGCCCCAAATGACCCCAAAATCCCCCAAAATGACCCAATATCCCATAAATGACCCCAAAATCCACACAGTTGACCCCAAAATCCCCCAAAATGACCCCCAAATGACCCCAAATGACCCCAAAATCCCATAAATGACCCCAAAATGACCCCATATGACCCCAAAATGACCCCAAATGACCCCAAAATGCCCATAAATGACCCAATATCCCAAAAATGACCCCAAAATGACCCCAAATGACCCCAAAATCCACAGGTGACCCCAAATAACCCCAAAATCCCCCAAAATGACCCCAAAATGACCCCAAAATGACCCAATATCCCAAAAGTGACCCCTAAATGACCCCAAATGACCCCAAATGACCCCAAAAATGACCCCAAATGACCCCAAAAATGACCCCAAAATGACCCCAAAATCCCCCAAAATGACCCCATATCCCAAAAATGACCCCAAAATCCCCATAAATGACCCCAAAATCCACACAGTTGATCCCAAAATCCCCCAAAATGACCCCAAAATGACCCAATATCCCAAAAGTGACCCCAAATCCCCACAACTGACCCTAAAACCCCCAAATGACCCCAAAAATCCCCATAAATGACCCCAAATGACCCTAAAACCCCTCAAAACAACTCTAAAATCCCCCAAATTGACCCCAAAACCCCAAAAATGACCCCAAAATCCCCCAAAATGACCCCAAATCCCCCCCAACTGACCCCAAAATCCCCATAAATGACCCCAAAATGACCCCAAATGACCCCAAAATGACCCCAAAATCCCCATAAATGACCCCAAAATGACCCCAAATGACCCCAAAATCCCCCAAAATGACCCAATATCCCAAAAATGACCCCAAAATCCCCATAAATGACCCCAAAATCCACACAGTTGACCCCAAAATCACCCAAAATGACCCCAAAATGACCCCAAATCCCATAAGGACCCCAAATTCCCAACAAATGACCCCAATATGACCCCAAAATGCCCCAAAACCCCTCAAAACAACTCTAAAATCCACCAAATTGACCCCAAAACCCCAAAAATGACCCCAAAATCCACCAAAATGACCCCAAAATCCCCATAAATGACAACAAAATGACCCCAAATGACCCCAAAATCCCCCAAAATGACCCAATATCCCATAAATGACCCCAAAATCCCCCAAAATGACCCCAAATCCCCCCCAACTGACCCCAAAATCCCCATAAATGACCCCAAAATGACCCCAAATGACCCCAAAATCCCCCAAAATGACCCAATATCCCAAAAATGACCCCAAATCCCCCCCAACTGACCCTAAAACCCCCAAAATGACCCCAAAATCCACACAGTTGTCCCCAAAATGACCCCAAAATGACCCTAAAACCCCCAAAATGACCCCAAAATCCACACAGTTGACCCCAAGTGACCCCAAATCCCCCCCAACTGACCCTAAAACCCCCAAAATGACCCCAAAATCCACACAGTTGACCCCAAGTGACCCCCAATCCCCCCAAACTGACCCCAAAACATGGAGTTGACCCCAAATGACCCCGAGGTGACCCCCAAGTGACCCCAAGTGACCCCAAGAAGCCCCTGCCCCCACCTGGACGGACAGACAGACGTCCTCAGCCGTGGCGGCACCCGAAGACAGCAGGGATGGGACCTGGGCCTGAGGGGTCACGGGGTCAACTGGGGTCAAGGGGTCACGTGGGGGCAATAGGGGTCACGGGGTCACATGAGGTCACATGGTGTCAGGTGGGGTCACAAGGTCACATGGGGTGTGGTGGGGTCAAGGGTCATGAGAGGTCACACGGGGTCAGGTGGGGTCACGGGGTCACATGGGGTCAATTGGAGTCACGGGGTCACGTGGGGTCAATTGGGGTCACGGGGTCACATGAGGTCACATGGTGTCAGGTGGGGTCACAAGGTCACATGGGGTGTGGTGGGGTCAAGGGTCATGAGAGGTCACACGAGGTCAGTTGGGGTCAAGGGGTTACGTGGGGTCAAGGGGTCACGTGGGGTCACGGGGTCAATTGGGGTCACGGGGTCAGGTGGGGTCAATTGGGGTCAATTGGGGTCAATTGGGGTCAGGGGGTCACAGGGTCAGGTGGGGTGATGTGGGGTCAGGTGGGGTCACGATGTTACATGGGGTGTAGTGGGGTCAAGGGTCATGAGGGGTCACACAGGGTCAGGTGGGGTCAAGGGGTCATGTGGGGTCAATTGGGGTCAGGGGGTCACAGGGTCAGGTGGGATGACGTGGGGTCAGGTGAGGTCACTTGGGGTCACAAGGTCACATGGGGTGTATTGGGGTAACGGGGTCACGTGGGGTCACGGGGTCAGGTGGGGTCAATTGGTGTCAATTGGGGCCACGGGGTCAGGTGGGGATCCTATGGGGTCATGCAGTTCTTATGGGGTCAGGGGGGATCCTATGGGGTCAGGGGGTCCCTATGGGGTCCCTATGGGATCCTATGGGGTCATGGAGTCCCTATGTGGTCCCTACGGGATCCTTATGGGGTCAGGGGGTCCCTATGGGATTCTATGGGGTCATGCAGTTCTTATGGGGTCCCTATGGGATCCTATGGGGTCAGGGGGTCCCTATAGGTTCCTATGGGATCGTGGAGGCACTATGGGATTCTATGGGGTCAGGGGGTCCCTATGGGATTCTATGGGGTCATGGAGTCCCTATGGGGTCCCTATGGGATCCTATGGGGTCAGGGGGGTCCCTATGGGGCCCTTTGGGGTCAGGGGGTCCCTATGGGATTCTATGGGGTCATGGAGTCCCTATGGGGTCCCTATAGGGTCATGGAGTCCCAATGGGATCCTATGGGGTCAGGGGGTCCCTATGCGATCCTATGGGGTCAGGGATTCCCTATGGGGTCCCTATGGGGTCAGGGAGTCCCTATGGGGTCCCTATGCGATCCTATGGGGTCAGGGAGTCCCTATGCGATCCTATGGGGTCAGGGAGTCCCTATGGGGTCCCTATGGGATCCTATGGGGTCAGGGAGTCCTTATGGGGTCCCTATGGGTTCCTATGGGGTCATGGGATCCCTATGGGATCCTATGGGCTCAGGGGATCCCTATGCGGGCCTTATAGGGTCAGGTGATCTCTATGGGGTCCCTATGGGGTCAGGGGGTCCCTATGAGTTCCTATGGGGTCACGGAGTCCCTATGGGTTCCTATGGGGTCAGGGAGTTCCTATGGGGTCCCTATGGGATCCTATGGGGTCAGGGAGTCCCTATGGGGTCCCTATGGGATCCTATGGGGTCAGGGAGTCCCTATGGGTTCCTATGGGGTCATGGAGTCCCTATGGGGTTCCTATGGGATCCTATGGGGTCATGGAGTCCTATGGGGTCCCTATGGGATCCTATGGGGTCATGGAGTCCCTATGGGGTCCGTATGGGATTCTATGGGGTCATGGAGTCCCTATGGGGTCCCTATGGGATCCTATGGGGTCATGGAGTCCCTATGGGGTCCGTATGGGATTCTATGGGGTCATGGAGTTCCTATGGGGTCCCTACGGGATCCTTATGGGGTCAGGGGGGTCCCTATGGGATCCTATGGGGTCATGGAGTCCCTATAGGTTCCTATGGGGTCAGGGAGTCCCTATGGGGTCCCTATGGGTCCCTATGGGGTCAGGGGGTCCCTATGGGTTCCTATGGGGTGAGGGAGTCCCTATGGGGTCCCTATGTGTCCCTATGGGGTCATGGGGTCCCTATGGGGTCCTATGGGATCAGGGAGTTCCTATGGGGTCCCTATGGGATCCTATGGTGTCAGGGGATCCTTATGGGGTCCTTTGGGGTCAGGGGGTCCGTATGGGATTCTATGGGGTCATGGAGTCCCTATGGGGTTCTATGGGGTCATGGAGTCCCCATGGGGTCCCTATGGGGTCATGGAGTCCCAATGGGATCCTATGGGGTCAGGGGGTCCCTATGCGGTCCCTATGGGGTCAGGGAGTCCATAAGGGTTCCTATGGGGTCAGGGAGTCCCTATGGGGTCCCTATGGGATCCTATGTAGTCAGGGAGTCCCTATGGGGTCCCTATGGGTTCCAAGGGGTCAGGGGCTCCCTATGGGATTCTATGGGGTCATGGAGTCCCTATGGGGTCCCTATAGGGTCATGGAGTCCCAATGGGATCCTATGGGGTCAGGGGGTCCCTATGGGATCCTATGGGGTCAGGGAGTTCCTATGGGATCCTATGAGGTCAGGGAGTCCCTGTGGGATCCTATGGGTTCATGGAGTCCCTATGGGGTCCCTATGGGATCCTATGGTGTCAGGGGATCCTTATGGGGCCCTTTGGGGTCAGGGGGTCCGTATGGGATTCTATGGGGTCATGGAGTCCCTATGGAGTCCCTATAGGGTCATGGAGTCCCAATGGGATCCTATGGGGTCAGGGGGTCTCTATGGGATCCTATGGGGTCAGGGAGTCCCTATGGGTTCCTATGGGGTCAGGAAGTTCCTATGGGGTCCCTATGGGATCCTATGGGGTCAGGGGGTCCCTATGGGGTCCCTATGGGGTCAGGGGGTCCCTCTGGGATCCTATGGGGTCAGGGGGTCCCTATGGGGTCATTATGGGGCCAGGGGGTCCCTGTGGCATCCTATGGGGTCAGGGGATCCCTATGGGGTTCTATGGAGTCATAGAAACCCTATGGGATCCTATGGGGTCAGGGAGTTCCTATAGGATTCTATGGGGTCTGGGGATCCCTGTGCGTTCCTATGGGGTCAGGGGATCCCTATGGGGTCACTGCAATCTCTATGGGATTCTATGGGGTCAGGGAGTCCCTATGGGTTCCCTATGGGGTCAGGGGCTCCCTATGGTGTCCCATGGGGGTCCCTATGGCATCCTATGGGGTCATGGGGTCCCTATGGGGTCCCTATGGGGTCAGGGAGTCTCTATGGGGTCACTGTGGTCTCTGTGGGTTCCTATGGGGTCATGGAGTCCCTATGGGTTCCTATGGGTTCATGGAGTCCCTATGGGGTCCCTATGGGATCCTATGGGGTCAGGGGGTCCCTATGGGGTGACTCTTAAAGGGCCAGCGCTCACCTCGACGTGTGACAGCAGGCCGGAGAAGGAGACGTCCATCCCCTTCACCACGTAGGGCAGCTCCAGCAGCCGCTTCCCCCTGCGGCGACACGGGACAACATGCGACAACATGTGACAACATACGACGAACACGCGTGACAGGATGGCAGAACATGCAATAAACACACAATAAACACGCAAGAAACACGCAGGAACGCATCAGAAACGGCTGCATGTCACAATATATACTATACATGTGATGACACGCGATGACACGCGTGACCACACACAAAGGGGCAAGGGAGAACACGTGAAAACACGTGGGAAAGTTGTGAGAACATGTGAGAGGGCGTCGGGGAACGCAATATATCGTGACATGTGACAACATGGCGCCGCACACGCGTGGCAACACGCAGCAACACGTGTGGCTGCATGGAGGAAGGGGCGGCAGAACACGTGAAAGCACATGAAAACATGTGAAAACACATGAAAACGTGTGAAAACATGTGAAAACATGTGAAAACACGTGAAAACATGTGAAAACACGCAAGCAAGATGCGGCAACATGCAAGAACACGCCATAAAACACGGGATCTTGTTACATGTGCTAACATAGGACAACATGCAGCCACACGCGTGACAACATATGGCAACATACATGATGTCATACAACAAGAGGCAGGAGCATGGCTAAAAACACGCAGCCAACATGTGAAAACACGCGATAACACATCAGAAACCAAAACATGTTTGCGACATGGGTGGCGACATATGATGACACGCGTGGTTGGATGCGACAGGAAGCGCAAGAACACATGAGAACATGTGAGCAACATGCAAGAACACGCAAGGACACGTCAGGAAACCCAATGTGTGACCAGATGTGGTGACACGCAACCCCACACGTGACAACATACATGACAACATGGGATAACATGCGACAGCACATGAAAAGGCGACGAGAGCACATGAAGACGCGTGTGGAAACACAGCAAACACGCAATGGTGTGTGAGGAGATGCCAGGAAGGACAACATGTGACCCCACACGCTACGACACGCGTGAGCACACGCTTGAACACGCATGACCCCGCATCGCCCCCAACCTTTTGGCCATCTGCTCCACGTTGTAACCGGGGCTGGGATCATTGGAGATCTGCAGACGACAACACGCGTGTGAGGGGGGGAGGCGACACGCTTACATGCGTGTTGTGGGGGGTTGGGGGGGTGTAACACGTGTGTAACACGCGTGTGCTGCCGTGACCTTGAGGAGCCGAGCCACGCGATCCAAGCAGTTCCCCACCGCCACGTCCAGCGTTTCGCCAAAGATCCGGTAACGGCGGCGAGAGAAAGCGATCACCTGTGGGGAACACGCGTGTGCTCGCATGTTAGAGGCGTGTGGATGCGTGTTAGAGGTGTGTGGACACATGGTAGAGGCGTGTGCTCATGTTAGAGGCGTGTGGTTGCATGTTATACACTTGTGGTCGCATGTTAGAGGCATGTGGATGCGTGTTAGAGATGTCTGCTTGCATGTTATAGGCATGCAGTTGCATGGTAGAGGCGTGTGCTCACATTAGAGGCGTGTGGTTGCATGTTAGAGGTGTGTGGACACACGGTAGAGGCGTATACTCATGTCAGAGGAGTGTGGTTGTG
Organism: Lagopus muta; assembly: GCF_023343835.1. NCBI lineage: Eukaryota > Metazoa > Chordata > Aves > Galliformes > Phasianidae > Lagopus > Lagopus muta. Next base: position 295,867 of record NC_064465.1, read on the forward strand.
TGTTATAGCCGTGTGGTTGCATGCTAGAGGCGTGTGGTTGCATGTTAGAGGTGTGTGGTCGCGTGTTAGAGGCGTGTGGATGCGTGTTAGAGGTGTGTGGACACATGGTAGAGGCATGTGCTCATGTTATAGGCGTGTGGTTGCATGTTATGCACTTGTGGTTGAATGTTAGAGGTGTGTGCTCGCATGTTAAAGGCATGTAGTCGCATGGTAGAGGCGTGTGCTCACATTAGAGGCGTGTGGTTGCATGTTAGAGGTGTGTGGACACATGGCAGAGGCGTGTACTCATGTTAGAGGAGTGTGGTTGTGTGTTATAGCCGTGTGGTTGCATGTTATAGGTGTGTGGTCGCATGTTAGAGGTGTGTGGTTGCATGTTAGAGGTGTGTGGACACATGGTAGAGGCGTATACTCATGTTAGAGGCGTGTCGTTGTGTGTTATAGCCGTGTGGTTGCATGCTAGAGGCGTGTGGTTGCATGTTATAGGTGTGTTGTCGCATGTTAGAGGCGTGTGGTTGCATTTTATAGCCGGGTGGTTGCATGTTAGAGGCGTGTGGACACATGGTAGAGGCGTGTGCTCATGTTAGAAGCGTGTGGTTGCATGTTACAGGCGTGTGGCTACATGTTAGAGGCGTGTGGTTGTATGTTAGAGGCATGTGCTCGCATGTTATAGCCATCTAGGGGCAGGTTAGAGGCTATGGTTGCATGTTAGAGGCGTGTGCTCATGTTAGAGGCGTGTAGTTGCATGTTATACACTTGTGGTCGCATGTTAGAGGCATGTGGTCGCATTTATAGGTGTGTGGACACATGTTAGAGGCATGTGCTCATGTTAGAGGCGTGTAGTTGTATGTTATAGGCATCTGGTGGCATGTTATAAGCGTGTGGTGGCATGTTATAGGCACGTGGTTGCATGTGGTTGCGCATTATAAGTATGTCGTCACATGTTAGAGGCGTGTGCTCGCATGTTAGAGGCGTGTGGACACATGGTAGAGGCATGTGCTCATGTTATAGGCGTGTGGTTGCATGTTATACCCTTGTGGTCGCATGTTAGAGGCGTGTGGTTGCATGTTAGAGGCGTGTGGACACATGTTAGAGGTGTGTGGTTGTATGTTAGGGGCATGTGCTCGCATGTTATAGCCATCTAGGGGCAGGTTAGAGGCTATGGTTGCATGTTAGAGGCATGTGCTCATGTTAGAGGCGTGTGGTCGTATGTTATAGGCGTCTAGTGGCATGTTATAAGTGTGTGGTGGCATGTTATAGCTGTGTGGTCGCATGTTAGAGGCGTGTGGTTGCATGTTAGAGGTGTCTGCTTGCATGTTATAGCCATCTAGTGGCATGTTATAGGCATGTGGTCGCATGTTAGAGGCGTGGGGTTGCATGTTATACACTTGCAATCGCATGTTAAAGGCGTGTGGTTGCATTTATAGGTGTGTGGACACATGTTAGAGGCGTGTGCTCATGTTAGAGGCGTGTAGTTGTATGTTATAGGCATCTGGTGGCATGTTATAAGCGTGTGGTGGCATGTTATAGGCATGTGGTTGCATGTGGTTGCGCATTATAGGTATGTTGTCACATGTTAGAGGCGTGTGCTCGCATGTTAGAGGCGTGTGGACACATGGTAGACGCATGTGCCCATGTTATAGGCGTGTGGTTGCATGTTATACCCTTGTGGTCGCATGTTAGAGGCGTGTGGACACATGTTAGAGGCGTGTGGTTGTATGTTAGAGGCGTGTGCTCGCATGTTATAGCCATCTAGGGGCAGCTTAGAGGCTATGGTTGCACGTTAGAGGCGTGTGCTCATGTTAGAGGCGTGTGGTTGTATGTTATAGGCGTCTGGTGGCATGTTATAAGCGTGTGGTTGCATGTTAGAGGCGTGTGGATGCGTGTTAGAGGCGTGTGGTCACATATTAGAAGCATGTGCTCATGTTAGAGGCGTGTGGTTGCATGTTATAGGTGTCTGATTGCATGTTATAGGCGTGTGGTGGCATGTTATAGCTGTGTGGTCGCATGTTAGAGGCTATGGTTGCATGTTATAGGCATGTGCTTGCATGTTATACACTTGTGGTTGCATGTTAGAGGCATGTGGTCGCATTTATAGGTGTGTGGACACATGTTAGAGGCGTGTGCTCCCATGTTAGAGGCGTGTGGACACATGGTAGAGGCATGTGCTCATGTTATAGGCGTGTGGTTGCATGCTATACCCTCGTGGTCGCATGTTAGAGGCGTGTGGTTGCATGTTAGAGGCGTGTGCTCACATTAGAAGCATGAGGTTGCATGTTATAGGCGTGTGGTCGCATGTTAGAGGCATGTGGATGCATGTTAGAGGCTATGGTCACATGTTAGAGGCATGTGCTCACATTAGAAGTGCGAGGTTGCGTGTTATAGGCATGTGGTCACGTGCTATAGGCGTGTGGTCGCATGTTAGAGGCGTGTGGATGCGTGTTAGAGGCTATGGTTGCATGTTATAGGCGTGTGGTTGCATGTTATAGCCATCTAGTGGCATGTTAGAGGTGTGTGGTCGCATGTTAGAGGCGTGTGGATGCGTGTTAGAGGCTATGGTCACATGCTAGAGGCGTGTGGTTGCATGATAGACGCGTGTGCTTACATGTTACAGCCAGCCAGTGGCATGTTATACGCATGTGGTCGCGTGTTAGAGGCGTGTGGTTACATGTTATTGGCGTGTGGTTGCATGTTATACGTGTCCCCATCTCCCCATCTCTCCCCATTGCCTCCCATCTGCCCCATGCCCCCAAATCCCACCCACATCACCCCATATCCCCCCCCATCTCCCATCCCCCATCTCTCCCCATCGCCCCCCATCCCCCCAAATCCCCCCCATATCACCCCCCATCTCCCCCCATTGCCCCCCACCTCCCCCATCCCCCATCTCTCCCCATTGCCCCCCATATCACCCCATATCACCCCACATCCCCCCATCACCCCACATCCCCCCCATCTCCCATCTCCCCCCATCGCCCCACATCCCCATCTCCCCATCTCTCCCTATTGCCCCCCATATCACCCCATATCACCCCATCTCTCCCCATTGCCCCACATCTCCCCCCATCTCCCCATCTCTCCCTATTGCCCCCCAAATCCCCCCATATCACCCCACTTCTCCCCATCACCCCACATCCCCCCCATCTCCCATCTCCCCCCATTGCCCCCCATCCCCCCATGCCCCAAATCCCCCCCATATCAGCCCACATCCCCCCCCCACTTCCCCATCTCTCCCCATTGCCCCCCATTGCCCCCCATATCACCCCCCATCCCCCCTTCTCCCCCATCTCCCCATCTCCCCCCATTGCCCCCCATCTCCCTCAAACCCCCCAACCCCTCCCATATCACCCCACATTCCCCCCATCTCCCCATCTCTCCCCATTGCCCCCCATATCACCCCATATCACCCCACATGCCCCCCATCGCCCCAAATCCACCCCATATCACCCCCCATCTCCCCAGCTCTCCCCATTGCCCCCCATCACCCCATATCACCCCACATCATCCCAAATCCCCCCATATCTCCCCCCTTCTCCCCCATCTCCCCATCTCCCCCCATTGCCCCCCAAGTCCCCCATCTCCCCCCATCCCCCATCACCCCACATCCCCCCCATCTCCCCATCTCTCCCCATTGCCCCCCATATCACCCCACATCCCCCCCCATCACCCCACATCCCCCCCATCTCCCCATCTCTCCCCATTGCCCCCCATCCCCCCATGCCCCCAAATCCCCCATCACCCCACATCTCCCCCATCTCTCCCCATTGCCCCCCATCCCCCATCCCCCCCCATCACCCCACATCCCCCCCATCCCCCCATCTCCCCCATGCCCCCACATCCCCCCCCATCTCCCCATCACCCCCCCACCTCCCCCATCTCCCCATCCTCCCCATTGCCCCCCATCTCCCCATCTCCCCCCATCCCCCTACCCCCACATCCCCCCCCACATCACCCCCAATCCCCCCCCCCAAATCACCTGCGTGTTCCCCCCGCTGACGTACAGCACCAGGGGGTCCCTGGCGCCCCCCAGCAGCCGCCCCATCTCGATGTGCCCCACACAATGATTCACTGCCACCAACGGCCGGCCCCACAGCTGCGCCAACGTCCGAGCCACCGCCGCCACCACCGCCAGCGGGGCCCCCATCCCCGGCCCTACAAGTTGGGGGGCACGGCGTTATGGAGGCTCTATGGGGCTCTATGGGTCGCTATTGGTGTCTATGGGGTCACTATGGGTCCCTATGGGTCTCTATGGGTCCCTATGAGTCTCTATGGGGTCCGTATGGGGCTCTATGGGGTCGCTATGGGTCGCTATTGGTGTCTATGGGTCGCTATGGGTCGCTATGGGTCTCTATGGGGCTCTATTGGTCCCTATGAGTCTCTATGGGGTCCGTATGGGGCTCTATGAGTCGCTATGGATCTCTATGTGTCCCCATGGGGCTCTATGGGTCCCTATAGGGCTCTATGGGTCCCTATGGGTCTCTATGGGTCCCTATGGCTCTCTATGGGGCTCTATGGGTCCCTATGGGGCTCTATGGGGTCCCTATGGGTCTCTATGGGTCTCTGTGGGTCCCTATGGGGCTCTATGGGGTCCCTATGGGTCTCTATGGGTCCCTATGAGTCTCTATGGGTCCCTATGGGGCTCTATGGGTCTCTACAGGTCCCTATGGGTTTCTATGGGGTCTCTATGGGGTCTCTATGTGTCTCTATGTGTCCTCATGGGGCTCTATGGCTCTCTATGGGGCTCTATGGGGCTCTATGGGTGCCTATGGGTCCCTATAGCTCCCTATGGGTCTCTATGGGTCTCTATGGGTCCCTATGGGTCTCTATGGGGTTTCTATGTGTCTCTATGGGTCCCTATGGGGCTCTATAGGTCTCTATGGGTCTCTATGGGGTCTCTAACGGTCCCTATGGGGCGCTATGGGTCCCTATGGGTCTCTATGGGTCTATACGGGTCTCTATGGGTCCCTCTGGGGCTCGATGGCATCTCTATGGGGTCCCTATAGGGCTCCATAGGCCTTCTATGGGTCTCTATGGGTCCCTATGGGGCTCTAAGGGTCCCCATTAGTCGCTATTGGTCTCTATGAGGCTCTATGGGTCTCCATTTAGCTCTCTATGGGTCGCTATGGGTCTCTATGGGGTCTCTATGTGCCACCACTGCCAGCGAGGCCGTCATCTCCGGCCCTACAAGTTGGGGGGCAGGGCATTATGGGGGCTCAATGGGGCTCTATGGGTCTCTAGGGGTGTCTATGTAGCTCTCTATGGGTCGCTATGGGGCTCTATTGGTCTCTATGGAGTCCCTATGGGTCTCTATGGGTCTCCATGGGGTCTCTATGAGTCTCTATGGGTCCCTATGGGGCTCTATGGATCTCCATGGGTAGCCATGGCTCTCTATGGGGCACTATGGGTCCCTATGGGTCTCTATGGGGTCCGTATGAGGCTCTATGGGTCCCCATGGGTCTCTATGGGTCCCTATGGGGCTCTATGGGGTCTCTACAGGTCCCTATGGGTCTCTATGGGGTCTCTATGGGTCTCTATGGGGTCTCTAAGGGTCCCTATGGGTCGCTATAGGACTCTATGGGTCCCTATGGGTCCCTATGGGTCTCTATGGGGCTCTATGGGTCTCTATGGGTCTCCATGGGGTCTCTAAGGGTCCCTATGGGGCTCTATAGGTCTCTATGGGTCTCTATGGGTCCCCATGTAGCTCTCTATGGGTCGCTATGGGTCTCTCTCTATGGGTCCCTATGGGTCTCTATGGGTCCCTATGGGTCTCTATGGGTCTCTACGGGTCTCTATGGGTCCCTATAAGGCACTATGGGTCTCCATGGGGTCTCTATGTGCCACCACTGCCAGCGTGGCCATCATCTCCGGCCCTACAAGTTGGGGGGCAGGGTGTTAGGGGGGCTCTATGGGGCTCTATGGGGCTCTATGGGGCTCTAAGGGTCTCTGGGTTTCTATCGGTCCCTATGAGGCTCTATGGGGTCCCATGGGTCGCTATGGCTCTCTATGGGGTCCGATGGGTCTCTATGGGTCTCTATGGGGTCCCATGGGTCGCTATGGCTCTCTATGGGGTTTCTATGCGTCTCTATGGGTCCCTATGAGTCTCCATGGGTCTCTATGGGGTCTCTATGTGCCACCACCGCCAGTGGGGCCCCCATCCCCGGCCCTACAAGTTGGGGGGCATGGCGTCATGGGGACTCTATGGGGCCCTATGGGGCCCTATGGGTCTCTATGTGTCCCCATGGGGCTCTACAGCTCTCTATGGGTCTCTATGGGTCTCTATGGGTCTCTATGGGTCCCTATGGGTCTCTATGGGTCTCTATGGGTCCCTATGGGTCCCTATGGGTCTCTATGGGGTCTGTATGAGGCTCTATGGGTCCCCATGGGTCTCTATGGGTCCCTATGGGGCTCTATGGGGTCTCTACAGGTCCCTATGGGTCTCTATGGGGTCTCTATGGGTCTCTATGGGGTCTCTAAGGGTCCCTATGGGTCGCTATAGGACTCTATGGGTCCCTATGGGTCCCTATGGGTCTCTATGGGGCTCTATGGGTCTCTATGGGTCTCCATGGGGTCTCTAAGGGTCCCTATGGGGCTCTATAGGTCTCTATGGGTCTCTATGGGTCCCCATGTAGCTCTCTATGGGTCGCTATGGGTCTCTCTCTATGGGTCCCTATGGGTCTCTATGGGTCCCTATGGGTCCCTATGGGTCTCTATGGGGCTCTATGGGTCTCAATGGCTCTCCATGGGGTCTCTAAGGGTCCCTATGGGTCCCCATAGGGCTCTATGGGTCCCTATGGGGCTCTACAGGTCCCTATTTGCCGCTATGGGTCTCCATGGGGTCTCTATGCGTCTCTATGGGTCCCTATGGGTCTCTATGGGGTCTCTAAGGGTCCCTATGGGGCTCTATAGGTCTCTATGGGTCTCTATGGGTCCCCATGTAGCTCTCTATGGGTCGCTATGGGTCTCTCTCTATGGGTCCCTATGGGTCTCTATGGGTCCCTATGGGTCTCTATGGGTCTCTACGGGTCTCTATGGGTCCCTATAAGGCACTATGGGTCTCTATGGGGTCTCTATGTGCCACCACTGCCAGCGAGGCCGTCATCTCCGGCCCTACAAGTTGGGGGGCAGGGCGTTATGGGGGCTCAATGGGGCTCTATGGGTCTCTAGGGGTGTCTATGTAGCTCTCTATGGGTCGCTATGGGGCTCTATGGGTCTCTATGGAGTCCCTATGGGTCTCTATGGGTCTCCATGGGGTCTCTATGAGTCTCTATGGGTCCCTATGGGGCTCTATGGATCTCCATGGGTAGCCATGGCTCTCTATGGGGCACTATGGGTCCCTATGGGTCTCTATGGGGTCCGTATGAGGCTCTATGGGTCCCCATGGGTCTCTATGGGTCCTTATGGGGCTCTATGGGTCCCTATGGGTCTCTATGGGTCCCTATGGGGCTCTATGGGGTTCCTATGGGTCTCTATGTGGCTCTATGGGGTCACTATGAGTCCCCATGGGTCCCTATGGGGCTCTATGGGGTCTCTACAGGTCCCTATGGGTCTCTATGGGGTCTCTATGGATCTCTATGGGGTCTCCAAGGGTCCCTATGGGTCGCTATAGGACTCTATGGGTCCCTATGGGTCCCTATGGGTCTCTATGGGGCTCTATGGGTCTCAATGGGTCTCCATGGGGTCTCTAAGGGTCCCTATGAGGCTCTACAGGTCCCTATGTGTCGCTATGGGTCTCCATGGGGTCTCTATGCGTCTCTATGGGTCCCTATGGGTCTCTATGGGGTCTCTAAGGGTCCCTATGGGGCTCTATAGGTCTCTATGGGTCTCTATGGGTCCCCATGTAGCTCTCTATGGGTCGCTATGGGTCTCTCTCTATGGGTCCCTATGGGTCTCTATGGGTCTCTACGGGTCTCTATGGGTCCCTATAAGGCACTATGGGTCTCTATGGGGTCTCTATGTGCCACCACTGCCAGCGAGGCCGTCATCTCCGGCCCTACAAGTTGGGGGGCAGGGCGTTATGGGGGCTCTATGGGGCTCTATGGGTGCCTATGGGGCTCTATGGGGCTCTAAGGGTCTCTGGGTTTCTATCGGTCCCTATGAGGCTCTATGGGGTCCCATGGGTCGCTATGGGTCTCTATGGGGTCCCATGGGTCTCTATGGGTCTCTATGGGGTACATATGGGTCTCTATGGGTCCTTATGGGTCGCTATGGATCTCTATAGGGTTTCTATGCGTCTCTATGGGTCCCTATGAGTCTCTATGGGTCTCTATGGGGTCTCTATGTGCCACCACTGCCAGCGGGGCCCCCACCCCCGGCCCTACAAGTTGGGGGGCAGGGCGTTATGGGGTCTCTATGGGGCTCTATGGGGTCTCTATAGGTCTCTATGAGTACCTATGAGGCTCTGTGGGGACCAATGGGTCACTATGGGTCTCTATGGGGTCTCTATGGGTTCCTATGGGTCTCTAAGGGTCCCTATTGGTCTCTATGGGTCTCCATGGGGTCTCTAGGGGTCCCTATGGGTCTCTATGGGTCCCTATGGTTATCAATGGGTCCCTATAGGGCTCTATGGCTCCCTATGGGTCTCTATGGGTCTCTATGGGTCCCTATGGGTCTCTATGGGTCTCTATGGGTTCTATGGGTCTCTATGGCTCCCTATGGGTCTCTATGGGGTCCGTATGGGGCTCTATTGGGTCACTATGGGTCTCTATGGGTCTCTGTGGGTCTCTATGGGTTGCTATTGGTGTCTATGGGGTCCCTATGGATCTCTACGGGTCCCTATGGGTCCCTAAGGGGTCTCTATGGGTGTCTATGGGTCCCTATGGAGTCTCTATGGGTCGCTATTGGTGTCTATGGGGTCCCTATGGGTCCGTATGGGTCGCTATGGGTCCCTATGGGGCTCCGTATGGCTCCCTATGGGTCTCTATGGGGTCCGTATGGGGCTCTATAGGGTTTCTATGGGTCTCTATGGGTCCCTATGAGGCTCTACAGGGTTTCTATGGGTCTCTATGGGTCCCTATGAGGCTCTATGGGTTTCTATGGGTCCCTATGGGGCTCCCTATGGCTCCCTATGGCTCTCTATGGGTCCCTATGGGTCTCTATGGGTGTCTATGGGTCTCTATGGGGTCTCTATGGGTCTCTATGGGGTCTCTACAGGTCCCTATGGGTCTCTATGGGGTCCCTATGGGGCTCTACAGCTCTCTATGGGTCTCTATGGGTCTCTATGGGTCTCTATGGGTCTCTATGGGTCCCTATGAGGCTCTATGGGTTTCTATGGGTCCCTATGGGGCTCCCTATGGCTCTCTATGGGTCCCTATGGGTCTCTATGGGTGTCTATGGGTCTCTATGGGGTCTCTATGGGTCTCTATGTGTCCCTATGAATCTCTATGGGTCCCTTTGGTCCCTATGCGTCTCTATGGGTGTCTATGGGTCCCTATGGGGTCTCTATGGGTCGCTATTGGTGTCTATGGGTCCCTATGGGTCGCTATGGGTTTCTATGGCTCTCTATGGGTCCCTATGGGTCTCTATGGGTCCCCATGGGGCTCCCTATGGCTCCCTATGGGTCTCTATGGGGTCCGTATGGGGCTCTATTGGGTCACTATGGGTCTCTATGGGTCTCTATGGCTCTCTATGGGTCGCTATTGGTGTCTATGGGTCCCTATGGGGCTCCCTATGGCTCCCTATGGCTCTCTATGGGTCCCTATGGGTCTCTATGGGTCCCTATGGGTCTCTATGGGGTCCGTATGGGGCTCTATTTGGTCACTATGGGTCTCTATGGATCTGTGCGGGTCCCTATGGGTCCCTAAGGGGTCTCTATGGGTGTCTATGGGTCCCTATGGGGTCTCTATGGGTCGCTATTGGTGTCTATGGGGTCCCTATGGGTCCCTATGGGTCCCTATGGGTCTCTATGGCTCTCTATGGGTCCCTATGGGGCTCTATGGGGTCCCTATGGGGCTCTACGGGTCTCCATGGAGTCTCTGTGAGTCGCTATGGGTCCCTATGGGTCTCTATGGGACCCTATGGGGCTCTATGGGTCTCTATGGGTCCCTATGGGTCTCTATGGGTCTCTATGGGGTCCGTATGAGGCTCTATGGGTCCCCATGGGTCTCTATGGGTCCTTATGGGGCTCTATGGGTCCCTATGGGTCTCTATGGGTCCCTATGGGGCTCTATGGGTCCCTACCAGTTTCTATGGGTCTCTATGGGGTCTCTATGTGCCACCAGCGCCAGCGGGGCCCCCATCCCCGGCCCTACAAGTTGGGGGGCACGGCGTCATGGGGACTCTATGGGGCCCTATGGGGCCCAATGGGTCTCTATGTGTCCCCATGGGGCTCTATGGCTCTCTATGGGGATCTATGGGTCCCTATGGGTTTCTATGGGTGTCTATGGGTGTCTATGGGGACCGTATGAGGCTCTATGGGTCCCCATGGGTCTCTATGGGTCCTTATGGGGCTCTATGGGGTTCCTATGGGTCTCTATGGGTCCCTATGTGTCCCTATGGGGTCCCTATGGGTCTCTATGGGTCCCTATGGGGCACTATGGGGTCCCTATGGGTCTCTATGGGTCCCTATGGGGCACTATGGGGTCCCTATGGGTCTCTATGGGTCCCTATGGGGCACTATGGGTCTCTATGGGTCCCTATGAGTCTCTATGGGGCCCCATGGGTTTCTATGTGGCTGTACACAATCCCTATGTGCTTCTATGGGGCTCTATGAATCTTCATATCTCCCTATGGGTCCCTATGGGGCTCTATGGGGTCCCTATGGGTCTCTATGGGTACCTATGGGGTCCCTATGGGTCTCTATGGGTCTCTATGGGGCTCTATGGGTCTCTATGGGGCTCTATGGGGCTCTATGGGGTCCCTATGGGTCTCTATGGGTCCCTATGGGGCTCTATGGGTCTCTATGGGTCTCTATAGGGCCCCTATGGGGCTCTATGGGTCTCTATGGGGTCTCTAACGGTCCCTATGGGGCGCTATAGGTCTCTATGGGTCTCTATGGGTCTCCATGTAGCTCTCTATGGGGCGCTATGGGTCCCCATGGGTCTCTATGGGTCCCTATAAGGCACTATGGGTCTCTATGGGGTCTCTATGTGCCGCCACCGCCAGCTGGGCCCCCTTCCCCGGCCCTACAAGTTGGGGGGCACGGCGTTATGGGGGCTCGATGGGGCTCTATGGGTCGCTATGGGTCTCTATGTGTCCCCATGGGGCTCTATGGGGCTCTATGGGGCTCTATGGCTCCCTATGGGTCTCTATGGCTCCCCATGGGTCCCTATGGGTCTCTATGGGTCCAAATGGGTCTCCAAGGGGTCTCTAAGGGTCCCTATGGGTCCCTATAGGGCTCTATGGGTCCCTATGGGGCTCTATGGGTTCTTATGGGTCTCTATGGGTCTCTATGGGTCTCTATGGGGTCTATGGGGTCCCATGGGTCGCTATGGGTCTCTATGGCTCTTATGGGTCTCTATGGGTCCTTATGGGACACTATGACTCTCTATGGGGTTTCTATGGGTCCCTATGAGTCTCCATGGGTCTCTATGGGGTCTCTATGTGCCACCACCGCCAGTGGGGCCCCCACCCCCGGCCCTACAAGTTGTGGGGCAGGGCGTTATGGGGGCTCTATGGGTCCCTATAGGGCTCTGTAGGGTTCCCATGGGTCTCTATGTGGCTCTACGGGGTCTCTATGGCTCCCTATGGTTCAGTATGGCTCTCTATGGGGCACTATGGGTCCCTATGGGGCACTATGGGGTCCCTATGGGTCTCTATGGGTCCCTATGGGGCTCTATGGGGTCTCTAAGGGTCCCTATGTGTCCCCATGGGTCCCTATGGGGCTCTATGGGTCTCAATGGGTCTCCATGGGGTCTCTAAGGGTCCCTATGGGTCCCCATAGGGCTCTATGGGTCCCTATGGGGCTCTACAGGTCCCTATGTGTCGCTATGGGTCTCCATGGGGTCTCTATGCGTCTCTATGGGTCCCTATGGGGCTCTATGGGGCTCTATGGGTCCCTATGGGTCTCTATGGGTCTCCATGGGGTCTCTAAGGGTCTCCATGGATGCCTATAGGTCTCTATGGGTCTCTATGGGTCTCTATGGGTCCCTATAGGTCTCTATGGGTCTCTATGGGTCTCTATGGCTCCCTATGGGTCTCTATGGGTCTCTATGGGGTCCGTATGAGGCTCTATGGGTCCCCATGGGTCTTTATGGGTCCCTATGGGGCTCTATGGGTCTCTCTGGGTCCCTATGAGTCTCTATGGTCTGTATGGGGTCTCTAAGGGTCCCTATGTGTCCCTATGGGTCTCTATGGGTCTCTATGGGTCCCTATGGGTCGCTGTGTGTGGCTATGGGTCCCTATGGGGTCTGTATGGGTCTCTATGTGGCTCTATGTGGTCTCTATGGGTCCCTATGAGTCTCTATGGGTCTCTATGTGCCTCTATGGGTCCCCATGGGCCTCTATGGGTCTCTATGGGGTGCTGTGGGGCACTATGTGTCTCTATGGGGTCTCTATGTGCCACCACTGCCAGCGGGGCCCCCACCCCCGGCCCTACAAGTTGTGGGGCAGGGCGTTATGGGGGCTCTATGGGTCCCTATAGGGCTCTATAGGGTTCCTATGGGTCTCTATGTGGCTCTACGGGGTCTCTATGGCTCCCTATGGGTCAGTATGGCTCTCTATGGGGCACTATGGGTCCCTATGGGGCACTATGGGGTCCCTATGGGTCTCTATGGGTCCCTATGGGGCTCTATGGGGTCTCTAAGGGTCCCTATGTGTCCCCATGGGTCCCTATGGGGCTCTATGGGTCTCAATGGGTCTCCATGGGGTCTCTAAGGGTCCCTATGGGTCCCCATAGGGCTCTATGGGTCCCTATGGGGCTCTACAGGTCCCTATGTGTCGCTATGGGTCTCCATGGGGTCTCTATGCGTCTCTATGGGTCCCTATGGGGCTCTATGGGGCTCTATGGGTCCCTATGGGTCTCTATGGGTCTCCATGGGGTCTCTAAGGGTCTCCATGGATGCCTATAGGTCTCTATGGGTCTCTATGGGTCTCTATGGGTCCCTATAGGTCTCTATGGGTCTCTATGGGTCTCTATGGCTCCCTATGGGTCTCTATGGGTCTCTATGGGGTCCGTATGAGGCTCTATGGGTCCCCATGGGTCTTTATGGGTCCCTATGGGGCTCTATGGGTCTCTCTGGGTCCCTATGAGTCTCTATGGTCTGTATGGGGTCTCTAAGGGTCCCTATGTGTCCCTATGGGTCTCTATGGGTCTCTATGGGTCCCTATGGGTCGCTGTGTGTGGCTATGGGTCCCTATGGGGTCTGTATGGGTCTCTATGTGGCTCTATGTGGTCTCTATGGGTCCCTATGAGTCTCTATGGGTCTCTATGTGCCTCTATGGGTCCCCATGGGCCTCTATGGGTCTCTATGGGGTGCTGTGGGGCACTATGTGTCTCTATGGGGTCTCTATGTGCCACCACTGCCAGCGGGGCCCCCACCCCCGGCCCTACAAGTTGTGGGGCAGGGCGTTATGGGGGCTCTATGGGTCCCTATAGGGCTCTATAGGGTTCCTATGGGTCTCTATGTGGCTCTACGGGGTCTCTATGGCTCCCTATGGGTCAGTATGGCTCTCTATGGGGCACTATGGCTCCCTATGGGTCAGTATGGCTCTCTATGGGGCACTATGGGGCGGTATGGGTCCCTATGGGGTCCCTATGGGTCCCTATGGGTCCCTATGGGTCCCTATGGGTCTCTATGGGTCCCTATGAGTCTCTATGGTCTGTATGGGGTCTCTAAGGGTCCCTATGGATCCATATAAGTCTCTATGGGTCCCTGTGGGTCTCTATAGGGTCTCTATGTGGCTCTACAGGGTGCCTATTGGTCTCTATGGGTCCCCATGGGTCGCTATGGCTCTCTATGGGGCTCTATGTAGTCTCTATGGGGCTCTATGTGGTCTCTATGGGGCTCTATGGGGTCTCTACGGGGCTCTATGGGTCGCTATGGGGCTCTATGGATCCCTATGAGTCACTATGGGTCTCTTGAGGCTCTACGGGTCTTTATGTGTCCCTATGGGTCCCCATGGGTCCCTATGGATGTCTATGGGTCTCTATGGGTCCCTATGGGTCGCTGTGTGTGGCTATGGGTAACTAAGGGGTCTCTATGGGTCTCTATGTGTCCCTATGGGTCTCTATGGCTCCCTTTGGTCCCTATGGGTCTCTATGGGTTTCCATAGGTCTCTATGGGTGTCTATGGATCCCTATGGGGTCTCTATGGGTCGCTATGGGTCCCTATGGGGCTCTATGGGTCTCTATGCGGCTTGATGGCACCTCTATGGGGTCCCTATAGGGCTCTATAGCGTTTCTATGGGGCTCTATGGTTCCCTATGAGGCTCTATAGGGTTTCTATGGGGCTCTATGGGTCCCTGTGAGGCTCTATGGGTCTCTATGGGTCCCTATGGGTCTCTATGGGGTCCGTATGGGGCTCTATGGGGTCTCTATGCGTCGCTATTTGTGTCTATGGGTCCCTAAGGGGTCTCTATGGGTCCCTATGAATCTCTATGGGTCCCTTTGGTCCCTATGGGTCTCTATGGGTCCCTATGAGGCTCTATGGGTCTCTATGGGTCCCTATGGGGCTCCGTATGGCTCCCTAAGGGTCTCTATGGGGTCCATATGGGGCTCTATTGGGTCACTATGGGTCTCTATGGGTCTCTGTGGGTCTCTATGGGTCGCTATTGGTGTCTATGGGGTCCCTATGGGTCTCTACGGGTCCCTATGGGTCTGTAAGGGGTCTCTATGGGTGTCTATGGGTCGCTATTGGTGTCTATGGGGTCCCTATGGGTCCCTATGGCTCCCTATGGGTCTCTATGGGGTCCGTACGGGGCTCTATTGGGTCTCTATGGGTCTCTATGGGTCTCTGTGGGTCTCTGTGGGTCTCTATGGGTCACTATTGGTGTCTATGGGTCTCTATGGGTGTCTATGGGTCCCTATGGGTCCCTAAGGGGTCTCTGTGGGTCTCTATGGGTCGCTATTGGTGTCTATGGGTCGCTATTGGTGTCTATGGGGTCCCTATGGGTCCCTATGGGTCTCTATGGGTCCCTTTGGGGCTCCCTATGGCTCCCTATGGGTCTCTATGGGGTCCGTATGGGGCTCTGTTGGGTCACTATGGGTCTCTATGGGTCTCTGTGGGTCTCTATGGGTCGCTATTGGTGTCTATGGCTCCCTATGGCTCTCTATTGGTCCCTATGAGTCTCTATGGGGTCCCTATGGCTCTCTATGGGGTCCCTATGGGGCTCTATGGGGTCCCTATGGGTCGCTATGGGTCGCTGTGGGTCTCGGTTCGCCCCCCACCTTTGGTGAACGCCACCCCATCGATGTCGGCTCCTCGCAGCCCCGCTTCGTTCAGCGCCGCCTCCACCAACCCCAGCAGCTTCTGGCGGTGATGGCGGCTGACGGGACCGGGAGCGAAACCTGAGCCGGAAGAGAAACGGCATCACGTGACCGGAAGCGGGCGGGAAGGGAGGGAGGGACGGAGGGCAGTAGGGTTCAAACGTTCCGCGACTTCCGGTGTCACCTTGTCCCGGCGGCGTGACGAACGTCGCCCTTTGGTTGCTGAGCACCCGGCCGTCCCGAATCACCCCGGCTCCCACTTTGTTGGCCGAACCTTCCAGGCCCAGCACCGTCGGCATGGCGCCGGCTTCCGCTCTCTCCTCCTTTTCCGGTAGCCGGGGAGGTGGGACTTCCGGTTCTCTGTGCGCGCCCGGAGCGAGCGCGCAGCTCTAGGCCGAGCTACTTCCGGTGCCTTTCCGAGCCGCTTCGGCTGCGCTCCCTTACGTCACTTCCGGTAGACCGTGAACGCGCGCTCTTTTAGGCTGCGCCCCTACGTCACTTCCGGTAGGGATTTGAACGCGCGGTCTTTTCCCCACCAACCCCAGGACTGTCGAGGGACAACTTCCGGTGCTGCTCTGGGCCGCTTCCGCTCGCTCGCCACACTACTTCCGGTGCAAGCCACGGCGCTCATACCTGAGTTCTTTCGGGACCACTTTCGCCTTCACGCAACAGCACTTCCGGTGCGCTGTGGTGGCGCGCAATTTCCTAACCAATCAGAGCGTTGCAAAGAAACAATTTCCGTTGCTGCTCAGCACCGCTTCCGCTCCCTCGCCACACTACTTCCGGTGCAACCCACCGCGCTCATCCTTCGCCCAATCACTGCGTTCTTTCTGGGCAACTTCCGTTGCTGCTCAGCGCCACTTCCGCCCCTTCGCCTCATCACTTCCGGTGTAGTCCGCTCCTTTCATTCCTCGCCCAATCTCTGCGTTCTTTCCAGACAACTTCCGGTGCTGCTCAGGTCCGCTTAGGCCCCCTCGCCACACTACTTCCGGTGCAAGCCACCGCGCTTATCCCTAGAATCCCTGCGTTGTTTCCGTACCGCTTCCTCTCTTACTCGCGGCCACTTCCGCCTTTAGGGCAACACCACTTCCGGTGCGCTCTCGCGGCGCGCAATTCCCCGACCAATCCCGACGTTGCTAAGAAACAACATCCGTCGCTGCTCTGCGCCACTTCCGCCCCTTCTTATCATGACTTCCGGTGCACTCCTCTCCGCTCATCCCTCACCCAATCCCTGCGTTCTTTCTGCACAACTTCCGGTGCCGCTCGCATCCACTTTCGCCCTTTCCTATTACCACTTCCGTTGCCCTCGTCCGCCGTCTTTCATTCCCATTGCAATCCTCGCGTCCCGGCCAGACAACTTCCGGTCAGCTCCACAGCCACATCCGGTACACCGCAGCACAACTTCCGGGGCAGTTTTACGCGCGCGCTCCTCCACCAATCCCTGCCTTCCTTTGGAAAAACTCCCCCTGCTCCTCGCAGCCACTTCCGCTCTGTTGCTGCACCACTTCCGGCGCCGCTCATTCCTCGACCCTCCGTTGCTTGGCGACGACTTCCGGTGCCTCTCTGACCGACATCCGGTATTCGTCCCCATCCCCCCCTGCTGCTCCGAACCCCTGGGTTCGAAAGCTCCAACTTGCGCTTCCCGCTGCCGCGACTTCCGGTCACGGGATCAAGGCCGACTTCCGGTGCATTCAAGCCCTTTATTTCCGGTTACGGGCGGCACCGGCCGCTCCCACTTCAGCTCCGCTTCCGCTGTTCCCCCGCCGCCATTTTTCCCGTTCTTCCGCCATTTTCCGCTGTCTTCACTCTCGACTTCCGGTACTCCGCTCGCCTATTCGCTCTTTTCCGGTCTATGCCAGCGTCACTTCCGGCGTGTCGTTCATCCTTTCATAGTTTGCTGCTCCCCATCGGCGTTTTTGCTCCACTTCCGGTCCGTGCAAGCCTCACTTCCGGTGTGCTGCCCACCCTGGCCGACATTTTGTCGTTTGGAGCGCGAGTTCCTGGCTGTGCGTCAATTTCCGGCCCGGCGTTGCGTCACTTCCGGTTTTTGTGCTCTTCCCGTCGGCTGTTCGTAGTTTTCAGCGGCGCTTCCGGGTTTCGGTTCACCCTCCCAGGAGGGTTCGGTTTCGTGACGTCACATCCGGTTCTTTCCTTACGTCACTTCCGTTCCTCGACGGCATTTCCGGCGCTGGGACTCACGAGGAAAGCGGGCGGGATGCCGAAACGCAGCAAGAAGGGCGAAGATGGCGGTGAGGGGGGGGGGGGGGATGGGGCGCTATGGGGCGCTATGGGGCGCTATGGGGCTTCTATGGGGCTCTATGGGGCTCTATGGGGCTCTATGGGGATTATTGGGGTTCTATGGGGTCTCTATGGGGCTCTATGGGGTTTCTATGGGGATTATTGGGGTTTCTATGGGGTTTCTATGGGGCTCTATGGGGTTTCTATGGGGTCTGTGGGGCTCTATAGGGCTCTATGGGGGTCTCTTGGGCTCTATGGGGCTCTATGGTGTCTCTATGGGGCTCTATGGGGTTTCTATGGGGTTTCTGTGGGGATTATTGCGGTTCTATGGGGTCTCTATGAGGTCTGTGGGGCTCTATGGGGTCTATGGGGTCTCTATGGGGGTCTATGTGGTTCTATGGGGTTTCTATGGGGTCTTTATGGGGTCTTTATGGGGCTCTATGGGGTCTCTATGGGGTTTCTATGGGGATTATTGGGGTTTTATGGGGTCTCTAGGGTCTCTATGGGGCTCTATGGGATTTCTGTGGGGTTTCTATGGGGTTTCTATGAGGCTCTATGGGGTTTCTATGGGGTCTGTGGGGCTCTATGAGGTTTCCATTGGGCTCTATGGGGTTTCTGTGGGGCTCTATGGGGTTTCTGTGGGGTTTCTATGGGGTCTGTGTGGCTCTATGGGGTCTCTATGGGGCTCTATGGGGTTTACATGGGGTCTTTATGAGGCTGTATGGGGTTTCTATGGGGTCTGTGGGGCTCTATAGGGCTCTATGGGGGTCCCTGGGGTCTCTATGGGGCTCTATAGGGTTCTATGGGGTCTCTATGGGGTTCTATGGGGTCTTTATGGGGTCTGTGGGGCTCTATGGGGGTCTATGGGGTCTCTATGGGGCCCTATGGGGTCTCTATGGGGCTCTATGGGATTTCTATGGGGTTTTTGTGGGGATTATTGGGGTTCTATGGGGTCCCTGTGGGTCTCTATGGGGCTCTATGAGGTTTCTATGGGGTCTGTGCGGCTCTATAGGGCTCTATGGGGGTCTCTGGGGTCTCTATGGGGCTCTATGGGGTTCTATGGGGTCTCTATGGGGCCTGTGGGTCTCTATGGGGCTCTATGGGGGCCTATGGGTTCTCTATGGTGTCCCTATGGGCTCTATGGGGCTCTATGGGGTCTCTATGGGGCTCTATGGGGTTTCTGTGCAGATTTTTGGGGCTCTATGGGGTCTCTATGGGGTTTATATGGGGCTCTATGAGGTCTCTATGGGGCTCTATGGGGTTTCTATGGGGTCTGTGGGGTTTCTATGGGGCTCTATGGGTCTTATGGGGGCTTTATGGGGTCTGTGGGGTTTATATGGGGTCTTTATGAGGCTCTATGGCGTTTCTATGGGGTCTGTGTGGCTCTATGGTGCTCTGTGGTGTCTCTATGGGGCTTATGGGGGCTCTATGGGATTTCTATGGGGCTCTATGGGGTTCTATGGGGTTTCTATGGGACTCTATGGGGCACTATGGGGTTTCTATGGGGTCTGTGGGGCTCTATAGGGCTCTCTGGGGGTCTCTGGGGCTCTTTGGGGCTCTATGGGGTTCTATGGGGTCTCTATGGGGTCTGTGAGGCTCTATGGGGCTCTATTGGGTCTCTATGGGGCTCTGTGGGGTTCTATGGGGCTCTATGGGGTCTCTATGGGGCTCTATGGGGCTCTATGGGGTCTCTATGGGGCACTATGGGGTTTGTATGGGGCTCTATGGGGTTTGTATGGGGTTTCTGTGGGGATTATTGGGGTTCTATGGGGCCTCTATGGGGCTCAATGATGTTTCTATGGGGTTTCTATGGGGTCTGTGGGGCTCTATAGGGCTCTATGGGGCTCTGGGATTCTATGGGGTCTCTATGGAGTCTCTATGGGTCTGTATGGGGCTCTATGGGTGTCAGTGGGGCTCTATGGGGTTGATGGGGTCTCTATGGGGTTTCTATGGGGCTCTGTGGGGTTTCTGTGGTGCTCTATAGGGTTTTATGGGTCTCTATGGGGTCGCTATGGGGCTCTAAGGGGGTCTGTGGGGCTCTATGGGGTTTCTGTGGGGTTTCTGTGGGGTTTCTATGGGGCTCAATGGGGCTTATGGGGGCTTTATGGGACTCTATGGGGTCTCTATGGGTCTCTATGGGTCTCTATGGGTCTCTATGGGTCTCTATGGGTCTCTATTTGGTTCTATGGGGTTTCTATGGGGTCCCTGTGATGCTATGGGGTCTCTATGGGGTCTTTGCGTCCCTATGGGGTCTCTATGGGGTCCCTGTTTCCTTATGGGGACTCTATGGGGCTCCTTTCACCCTATGGGGTCTCTATGGGGTCCCTGTGATCCTATGGGGTCTCTATGGGGTCTTTGCATCCCTATGGGGTTTCTATGGGGTCCCTGTGTCCCTATGGGGTTTCTATGGGGTCCCTGTGTTCCTATGGGGTTTCTATGGGGTTTCTGTGGGGCCCTTGTGTTCCTATAGGGTCTCTTTGTCCCTATGGGGTCCCTATGGGGTTTTTGTGTCCCTATGGGGTCTCTATGGGGTCCCTGTGATGCTATGGGGTCTCTATGGGGTCTTTGCGTCCCTATGGGGTCTCTATGGGGTCCCTGTTTCCTTATGGGGTCTCTATGGGGCTCTTTTGACCCTATGGGGTCTGTATGGGGTCCCTGTGTCCCTATGGGGACTCTATGGGATCTGTGGGGCTCTATGGGGTCTCTATGGGGTCTTTGCATCCCTATGGGGTCTCTTTGTCCCTATGGGGTCTCTATGGGGTCTCTTTGTCCCTATGGGGTCTCTGTGGGGTCCCTGTGTCCCTATGGGGTCCCTGTGTCCCTCTGGGGTCTCTATGGGGCCCTTGCGTCCCTATGGGGTCTCTTTGTCCCTATGGGGTCTCTATGGGGTCTTTTTGTCCTTATGGGGTCTCTACGGGGTTCCTGTGTCCCTATGGGGTCTCTTTGTCCCTATGGGGTCTGTATGGGGTTTCTGTGTTCCTATGGGGTCTCTATGGGGTCTGTGGGGCTGTATGGGTTTTCTATGGGGTTCCTGTGTCCCTATGGGGTTCTTGTGTCCCTATGGGGTCCCTGTGATGCTATGGGGTCTCTGTGGGGTCCCTGTGTCCCTATGGGGTCTCTATGGGGTCTCTGTGTCCCTATGGGGTTTCTATGGGGCCCCTGTGATGCTATGGGGTCTCTATGGGGTCTTTGCGTCCCTATGGGGTCTCTATGGGGTCTCTGTGTCCCTATGGGGTCTCTATGGGGTCCCTGTGATGCTATGGGGTCTCTATGGGGTCTTTGCGTCCCTATGGGGTCTCTATGGGGTCCCTGTTTCCTTATGGGGACTCTATGGGGCTCCTTTCACCCTATGGGGTCTCTATGGGGTCCCTGTGATCCTATGGGGTCTCTATGGGGTCTTTGCATCCCTATGGGGTTTCTATGGGGTCCCTGTGTCCCTATGGGGTTTCTATGGGGTCCCTGTGTTCCTATGGGGTTTCTATGGGGTTTCTGTGGGGCCCTTGTGTTCCTATAGGGTCTCTTTGTCCCTATGGGGTCCCTATGGGGTTTTTGTGTCCCTATGGGGTCTCTATGGGGTCCCTGTGATGCTATGGGGTCTCTATGGGGTCTTTGCGTCCCTATGGGGTCTCTATGGGGTCCCTGTTTCCTTATGGGGTCTCTATGGGGCTCTTTTGACCCTATGGGGTCTGTATGGGGTCCCTGTGTCCCTATGGGGACTCTATGGGATCTGTGGGGCTCTATGGGGTCTCTATGGGGTCTTTGCATCCCTATGGGGTCTCTTTGTCCCTATGGGGTCTCTATGGGGTCTCTTTGTCCCTATGGGGTCTCTGTGGGGTCCCTGTGTCCCTATGGGGTCCCTGTGTCCCTCTGGGGTCTCTATGGGGCCCTTGCGTCCCTATGGGGTCTCTTTGTCCCTATGGGGTCTCTATGGGGTCTTTTTGTCCTTATGGGGTCTCTACGGGGTTCCTGTGTCCCTATGGGGTCTCTTTGTCCCTATGGGGTCTGTATGGGGTTTCTGTGTTCCTATGGGGTCTCTATGGGGTCTGTGGGGCTGTATGGGTTTTCTATGGGGTTCCTGTGTCCCTATGGGGTTCTTGTGTCCCTATGGGGTCCCTGTGATGCTATGGGGTCTCTGTGGGGTCCCTGTGTCCCTATGGGGTCTCTATGGGGTCTCTGTGTCCCTATGGGGTTTCTATGGGGCCCCTGTGATGCTATGGGGTCTCTATGGGGTCTTTGCGTCCCTATGGGGTCTCTATGGGGTCTCTGTGTCCCTATGGGGTCTCTATGGGGTCCCTGTGATGCTATGGGGTCTCTATGGGGTCTTTGCGTCCCTATGGGGTCTCTATGGGGTCCCTGTTTCCTTATGGGGACTCTATGGGGCTCCTTTCACCCTATGGGGTCTCTATGGGGTCCCTGTGATCCTATGGGGTCTCTATGGGGTCTTTGCATCCCTATGGGGTTTCTATGGGGTCCCTGTGTCCCTATGGGGTTTCTATGGGGTCCCTGTGTTCCTATGGGGTTTCTATGGGGTTTCTGTGGGGCCCTTGTGTTCCTATAGGGTCTCTTTGTCCCTATGGGGTCCCTATGGGGTTTTTGTGTCCCTATGGGGTCTCTATGGGGTCCCTGTGATGCTATGGGGTCTCTATGGGGTCTTTGCGTCCCTATGGGGTCTCTATGGGGTCCCTGTTTCCTTATGGGGTCTCTATGGGGCTCTTTTGACCCTATGGGGTCTGTATGGGGTCCCTGTGTCCCTATGGGGACTCTATGGGATCTGTGGGGCTCTATGGGGTCTCTATGGGGTCTTTGCATCCCTATGGGGTCTCTTTGTCCCTATGGGGTCTCTATGGGGTCTCTTTGTCCCTATGGGGTCTCTGTGGGGTCCCTGTGTCCCTATGGGGTCCCTGTGTCCCTCTGGGGTCTCTATGGGGCCCTTGCGTCCCTATGGGGTCTCTTTGTCCCTATGGGGTCTCTATGGGGTCTTTTTGTCCTTATGGGGTCTCTACGGGGTTCCTGTGTCCCTATGGGGTCTCTTTGTCCCTATGGGGTCTGTATGGGGTTTCTGTGTTCCTATGGGGTCTCTATGGGGTCTGTGGGGCTGTATGGGTTTTCTATGGGGTTCCTGTGTCCCTATGGGGTTCTTGTGTCCCTATGGGGTCCCTGTGATGCTATGGGGTCTCTGTGGGGTCCCTGTGTCCCTATGGGGTCTCTATGGGGTCTCTGTGTCCCTATGGGGTTTCTATGGGGCCCCTGTGATGCTATGGGGTCTCTATGGGGTCTTTGCGTCCCTATGGGGTCTCTATGGGGTCTCTGTGTCCCTATGGGGTCTCTATGGGGTCCCTGTGATGCTATGGGGTCTCTATGGGGTCTTTGCGTCCCTATGGGGTCTCTATGGGGTCCCTGTTTCCTTATGGGGACTCTATGGGGCTCCTTTCACCCTATGGGGTCTCTATGGGGTCCCTGTGATCCTATGGGGTCTCTATGGGGTCTTTGCATCCCTATGGGGTTTCTATGGGGTCCCTGTGTCCCTATGGGGTTTCTATGGGGTCCCTGTGTTCCTATGGGGTTTCTATGGGGTTTCTGTGGGGCCCTTGTGTTCCTATAGGGTCTCTTTGTCCCTATGGGGTCCCTATGGGGTTTTTGTGTCCCTATGGGGTCTCTATGGGGTCCCTGTGATGCTATGGGGTCTCTATGGGGTCTTTGCGTCCCTATGGGGTCTCTATGGGGTCCCTGTTTCCTTATGGGGTCTCTATGGGGCTCTTTTGACCCTATGGGGTCTGTATGGGGTCCCTGTGTCCCTATGGGGACTCTATGGGATCTGTGGGGCTCTATGGGGTCTCTATGGGGTCTTTGCATCCCTATGGGGTCTCTTTGTCCCTATGGGGTCTCTATGGGGTCTCTTTGTCCCTATGGGGTCTCTGTGGGGTCCCTGTGTCCCTATGGGGTCCCTGTGTCCCTCTGGGGTCTCTATGGGGCCCTTGCGTCCCTATGGGGTCTCTTTGTCCCTATGGGGTCTCTATGGGGTCTTTTTGTCCTTATGGGGTCTCTACGGGGTTCCTGTGTCCCTATGGGGTCTCTTTGTCCCTATGGGGTCTGTATGGGGTTTCTGTGTTCCTATGGGGTCTCTATGGGGTCTGTGGGGCTGTATGGGTTTTCTATGGGGTTCCTGTGTCCCTATGGGGTTCTTGTGTCCCTATGGGGTCCCTGTGATGCTATGGGGTCTCTGTGGGGTCCCTGTGTCCCTATGGGGTCTCTATGGGGTCTCTGTGTCCCTATGGGGTTTCTATGGGGCCCCTGTGATGCTATGGGGTCTCTATGGGGTCTTTGCGTCCCTATGGGGTCTCTATGGGGTCTCTGTGTCCCTATGGGGTCTCTATGGGGTCCCTGTGATGCTATGGGGTCTCTATGGGGTCTTTGCGTCCCTATGGGGTCTCTATGGGGTCCCTGTTTCCTTATGGGGACTCTATGGGGCTCCTTTCACCCTATGGGGTCTCTATGGGGTCCCTGTGATCCTATGGGGTCTCTATGGGGTCTTTGCATCCCTATGGGGTTTCTATGGGGTCCCTGTGTCCCTATGGGGTTTCTATGGGGTCCCTGTGTTCCTATGGGGTTTCTATGGGGTTTCTGTGGGGCCCTTGTGTTCCTATAGGGTCTCTTTGTCCCTATGGGGTCCCTATGGGGTTTTTGTGTCCCTATGGGGTCTCTATGGGGTCCCTGTGATGCTATGGGGTCTCTATGGGGTCTTTGCGTCCCTATGGGGTCTCTATGGGGTCCCTGTTTCCTTATGGGGTCTCTATGGGGCTCTTTTGACCCTATGGGGTCTGTATGGGGTCCCTGTGTCCCTATGGGGACTCTATGGGATCTGTGGGGCTCTATGGGGTCTCTATGGGGTCTTTGCATCCCTATGGGGTCTCTTTGTCCCTATGGGGTCTCTATGGGGTCTCTTTGTCCCTATGGGGTCTCTGTGGGGTCCCTGTGTCCCTATGGGGTCCCTGTGTCCCTCTGGGGTCTCTATGGGGCCCTTGCGTCCCTATGGGGTCTCTTTGTCCCTATGGGGTCTCTATGGGGTCTTTTTGTCCTTATGGGGTCTCTACGGGGTTCCTGTGTCCCTATGGGGTCTCTTTGTCCCTATGGGGTCTGTATGGGGTTTCTGTGTTCCTATGGGGTCTCTATGGGGTCTGTGGGGCTGTATGGGTTTTCTATGGGGTTCCTGTGTCCCTATGGGGTTCTTGTGTCCCTATGGGGTCCCTGTGATGCTATGGGGTCTCTGTGGGGTCCCTGTGTCCCTATGGGGTCTCTATGGGGTCTCTGTGTCCCTATGGGGTTTCTATGGGGCCCCTGTGATGCTATGGGGTCTCTATGGGGTCTTTGCGTCCCTATGGGGTCTCTATGGGGTCTCTGTGTCCCTATGGGGTCTCTATGGGGTCCCTGTGATGCTATGGGGTCTCTATGGGGTCTTTGCGTCCCTATGGGGTCTCTATGGGGTCCCTGTTTCCTTATGGGGACTCTATGGGGCTCCTTTCACCCTATGGGGTCTCTATGGGGTCCCTGTGATCCTATGGGGTCTCTATGGGGTCTTTGCATCCCTATGGGGTTTCTATGGGGTCCCTGTGTCCCTATGGGGTTTCTATGGGGTCCCTGTGTTCCTATGGGGTTTCTATGGGGTTTCTGTGGGGCCCTTGTGTTCCTATAGGGTCTCTTTGTCCCTATGGGGTCCCTATGGGGTTTTTGTGTCCCTATGGGGTCTCTATGGGGTCCCTGTGATGCTATGGGGTCTCTATGGGGTCTTTGCGTCCCTATGGGGTCTCTATGGGGTCCCTGTTTCCTTATGGGGTCTCTATGGGGCTCTTTTGACCCTATGGGGTCTGTATGGGGTCCCTGTGTCCCTATGGGGACTCTATGGGATCTGTGGGGCTCTATGGGGTCTCTATGGGGTCTTTGCATCCCTATGGGGTCTCTTTGTCCCTATGGGGTCTCTATGGGGTCTCTTTGTCCCTATGGGGTCTCTGTGGGGTCCCTGTGTCCCTATGGGGTCCCTGTGTCCCTCTGGGGTCTCTATGGGGCCCTTGCGTCCCTATGGGGTCTCTTTGTCCCTATGGGGTCTCTATGGGGTCTTTTTGTCCTTATGGGGTCTCTACGGGGTTCCTGTGTCCCTATGGGGTCTCTTTGTCCCTATGGGGTCTGTATGGGGTTTCTGTGTTCCTATGGGGTCTCTATGGGGTCTGTGGGGCTGTATGGGTTTTCTATGGGGTTCCTGTGTCCCTATGGGGTTCTTGTGTCCCTATGGGGTCCCTGTGATGCTATGGGGTCTCTGTGGGGTCCCTGTGTCCCTATGGGGTCTCTATGGGGTCTCTGTGTCCCTATGGGGTTTCTATGGGGCCCCTGTGATGCTATGGGGTCTCTATGGGGTCTTTGCGTCCCTATGGGGTCTCTATGGGGTCTCTGTGTCCCTATGGGGTCTCTATGGGGTCCCTGTGATGCTATGGGGTCTCTATGGGGTCTTTGCGTCCCTATGGGGTCTCTATGGGGTCCCTGTTTCCTTATGGGGACTCTATGGGGCTCCTTTCACCCTATGGGGTCTCTATGGGGTCCCTGTGATCCTATGGGGTCTCTATGGGGTCTTTGCATCCCTATGGGGTTTCTATGGGGTCCCTGTGTCCCTATGGGGTTTCTATGGGGTCCCTGTGTTCCTATGGGGTTTCTATGGGGTTTCTGTGGGGCCCTTGTGTTCCTATAGGGTCTCTTTGTCCCTATGGGGTCCCTATGGGGTTTTTGTGTCCCTATGGGGTCTCTATGGGGTCCCTGTGATGCTATGGGGTCTCTATGGGGTCTTTGCGTCCCTATGGGGTCTCTATGGGGTCCCTGTTTCCTTATGGGGTCTCTATGGGGCTCTTTTGACCCTATGGGGTCTGTATGGGGTCCCTGTGTCCCTATGGGGACTCTATGGGATCTGTGGGGCTCTATGGGGTCTCTATGGGGTCTTTGCATCCCTATGGGGTCTCTTTGTCCCTATGGGGTCTCTATGGGGTCTCTTTGTCCCTATGGGGTCTCTGTGGGGTCCCTGTGTCCCTATGGGGTCCCTGTGTCCCTCTGGGGTCTCTATGGGGCCCTTGCGTCCCTATGGGGTCTCTTTGTCCCTATGGGGTCTCTATGGGGTCTTTTTGTCCTTATGGGGTCTCTACGGGGTTCCTGTGTCCCTATGGGGTCTCTTTGTCCCTATGGGGTCTGTATGGGGTTTCTGTGTTCCTATGGGGTCTCTATGGGGTCTGTGGGGCTGTATGGGTTTTCTATGGGGTTCCTGTGTCCCTATGGGGTTCTTGTGTCCCTATGGGGTCCCTGTGATGCTATGGGGTCTCTGTGGGGTCCCTGTGTCCCTATGGGGTCTCTATGGGGTCTCTGTGTCCCTATGGGGTTTCTATGGGGCCCCTGTGATGCTATGGGGTCTCTATGGGGTCTTTGCGTCCCTATGGGGTCTCTATGGGGTCTCTGTGTCCCTATGGGGTCTCTATGGGGTCCCTGTGATGCTATGGGGTCTCTATGGGGTCTTTGCGTCCCTATGGGGTCTCTATGGGGTCCCTGTTTCCTTATGGGGACTCTATGGGGCTCCTTTCACCCTATGGGGTCTCTATGGGGTCCCTGTGATCCTATGGGGTCTCTATGGGGTCTTTGCATCCCTATGGGGTTTCTATGGGGTCCCTGTGTCCCTATGGGGTTTCTATGGGGTCCCTGTGTTCCTATGGGGTTTCTATGGGGTTTCTGTGGGGCCCTTGTGTTCCTATAGGGTCTCTTTGTCCCTATGGGGTCCCTATGGGGTTTTTGTGTCCCTATGGGGTCTCTATGGGGTCCCTGTGATGCTATGGGGTCTCTATGGGGTCTTTGCGTCCCTATGGGGTCTCTATGGGGTCCCTGTTTCCTTATGGGGTCTCTATGGGGCTCTTTTGACCCTATGGGGTCTGTATGGGGTCCCTGTGTCCCTATGGGGACTCTATGGGATCTGTGGGGCTCTATGGGGTCTCTATGGGGTCTTTGCATCCCTATGGGGTCTCTTTGTCCCTATGGGGTCTCTATGGGGTCTCTTTGTCCCTATGGGGTCTCTGTGGGGTCCCTGTGTCCCTATGGGGTCCCTGTGTCCCTCTGGGGTCTCTATGGGGCCCTTGCGTCCCTATGGGGTCTCTTTGTCCCTATGGGGTCTCTATGGGGTCTTTTTGTCCTTATGGGGTCTCTACGGGGTTCCTGTGTCCCTATGGGGTCTCTTTGTCCCTATGGGGTCTGTATGGGGTTTCTGTGTTCCTATGGGGTCTCTATGGGGTCTGTGGGGCTGTATGGGTTTTCTATGGGGTTCCTGTGTCCCTATGGGGTTCTTGTGTCCCTATGGGGTCCCTGTGATGCTATGGGGTCTCTGTGGGGTCCCTGTGTCCCTATGGGGTCTCTATGGGGTCTCTGTGTCCCTATGGGGTTTCTATGGGGCCCCTGTGATGCTATGGGGTCTCTATGGGGTCTCTGTGTCCCTATGGGGTTTCTGTGGGGTCCCTGTCTCCCTATGGGGTCCCTATGGGGTCTCTTTGTCCCTATGGGGTCTGTGGGGCTCTATGGGGTTTCTATGGGGTCCCTGTGATGCTATGGGGTCTCTATGGGGTCTTTGCGTCCCTATGGGGTCTCTATGGGGTCTTTGCGTCCCTATGGGGTCTCTATGGGGTCTTTGCGTCCCTATGGGGTCTCTATGGGGTCCCTGTGTCCTTATGGGGTCTTTATGGGGCTCTTTTGACCCTATGGGGTTTCTATGGGTTCCCTGTGTCCCTATGGGGTCTCTGTGGGGTTTTCGTGTCCCTATGGGGTTTCTATGGGGTCTTTGCGTCCCTATGGGGTCTTTGCGTCCCTATGGGGTCTCTGTGGGGTCCCTGTGTCTCTATGGGGTCCCTGTGTCCCTATGGGGACTCTATGGGATCTGTGGGGCTCTATGGGGTCTCTATGGGGTCCCTGTGACCCTATGGGGTCCCTATGGGGTCCCTGTGATGCTATGGGGTCTCTATGGGGTCTTTGCGTCCCTATGGGGTCTCTATGGGATTCCTGTGTCCCTATGGGGTTTCTATGGGATCCCTGTGTCCCTATGGGGTCTCTATGGGGTGTTTGTGTCCCTATGGGGTTTCTGTGGGGTCCCTGTGTCCCTATGGGGTCTCTATGGGGTCCCTGTGATGCTATGGGGTCTCTATGGGGTCACTTTGTCCCTATGGGGTCTCTATGGGGTCCCTGTGTCCCTATGGGGTCTCTATGGGGTCTTTGTGTCCCTATGGGGTCTCTATGGGGTCCCTGTGATGCTATGGGGTCTCTATGGGGTCTTTGCGTCCCTATGGGGTCCCTATGGGGTCTTTGTGTCCCTATGGGGTCTCTATGGGGTCTCTTTGTCCCTATGGGGTTTCTATGGGGTCTCTTTGCCCCTGTGGGGTCCCTATGGGTTTCCTGTGATGCTATGGGGTCTCTATGGGTTCCCTGTGATGCTATGGGGTCCCTATGGGGTCCCTGTGTCCCTATGGGGTCTCTATGGGGTGTTTGTGTCCCTATGGGGTTTCTATGGGGTTCCTGTGTCCCTATGGGGTCTCTTTGTCCCTATGGGGTCTCTATGGGGTCTCTTTGTCCCTATGGGGTCTCTATGGGGTGTTTTTGTCCCTATGGGGTTTCTATGGGGCCCCTGTGATCCTATGAGGTCTCTATGGGGTCTCTTTGTCCTTATGGGGTCT
This sequence comes from Lagopus muta, assembly GCF_023343835.1. NCBI lineage: Eukaryota > Metazoa > Chordata > Aves > Galliformes > Phasianidae > Lagopus > Lagopus muta. The sequence continues at coordinate 325,195 of NC_064465.1, forward strand.
CTATGGGGTCTCTTTGTCCCTATGGGGTTTCTATGGGGTCTCTTTGCCCCTGTGGGGTCCCTATGGGTTTCCTGTGATGCTATGGGGTCTCTATGGGTTCCCTGTGATGCTATGGGGTTTCTATGGGGTTCCTGTGTCCCTAGGGGTCTCTATGGGGTCTCTTTGTCCCTATGGGGTCTCTATGGGGTCTCTTTGTCCTTATGGGGTCTCTATGGGGTCTCTTTGTCCTTATGGGGTCTCTATGGGGTCTCTTTGTCCCTATGGGGTCTCTATGGGGTCCCTGAGGCTCGTTTATGGGGCAGACGGGGCGGCACCGAAGTCCCGTCGCGAGGATTCGGCCCTATATGAGGATCCCCCGGTGCGGGAAGAGACGGCGGAGGGGCGGCCCTATAACCTGAAAGTGACCTCGTGGAACGTGGATGGGATCAGGGCCTGGGTGAAGAAAGGGGGGCTGAAGGTAACGGGGCTGCGGGGGGTTGTGGGGTCTGTGGGGTTTGTGGGGTCAGTGGGGGAAATGGGGGCTGTGGGGTTATGGGGGGAAATGGGGTCAATGGGGGAAATGCGGGCTGTGAGGGATATGGGGTCAATGGGGGTTATGGGGTCAGTTTGGGTTATGGGGTCAGTAGGGGCTTTGGGGTCAATGGGGGCATTGGGGTCAATGGGGTCAGTGGAGTTACGGGATCAGTGGGGGAAATGGGAGCATTGGGGGTTATGGGGTCAATGGGGGAAATGGGGTCAGTGGGGTCGGGGGGGGTTATGGGGGAAATGGGGGCTGTGGGGTGAGTGGGGATATTGGGGTCAATGGGGGTCTTGGAGTCAATGGGAAAAATGGGGGCAATGGCACCTGTTTATAGGATCAGGCTCTTTATAGGGCCAGGCTGTTTATAGGGCTGTTATAGGGCCAGATTCTTTATAGGGTCTTATAGGACCAGACTCTTTATGGGGCCAGGCTCCTTATAGGGCCGCTCTCTTATAGGCTCTGACCCTTTATAGCGCCGCTCTCTTATAGGGTCAGGCTCTTTATAGGGTCTGGTTCTTATAGGGCCAGGCTCTTTATATGGCCGCTCTCTTTATAGGGCCAGGCTCTTTATAGGGCCAGGTTCTATAGGGCCAAGCTCTTTATGGGGCCAGGCCTTTTATAGGGCCCGGCTCTTGTAGGATCAGACCCTTTATATGGCCAGGGCCTTTATAGGGTCAGGCTGTTTATAGGGCTGCTCTCTTATAGGGTCAGGCTCTTTATAGGGCCAAGTTCCCATAGGGCCCGGCTCTTTATGGGGTCAGGTTCCTATAGGGCCAGGCTTTTTATAGGGCTGTTTATAGGGTCAGGCTCTTTATAGGGTCAGGCTCTTTATAGAGCCAGGCTGTTTATAGGGCCAGGTTCTTATAGGATCAGGCTGTTTATGGGGCCAGGCTCTTTATAGGGCCGCTCTCTTATAGGATCAGGTTCTTTATAGGGCCCGGTTCCTATAGGGTCAGACTGTTTATAGGGCCAGGCTCTTTATATGGCTGTTATAGGGCCAGGCTCTGTATAGGGCCAAGTTCCTATAGGGCCAGGCTGTTTATAGGATCAGGCTCTTTATAGGGCCGTTCTCTTATAGGCTCTGACCCTTTATAGGGCTGCTCTCTTATAGGATCAGGCTCTTTATAGGGTCTCGTTCCTATAGGATCAGGCTCTTTATAGGGCCAGGCTCTTTATAGGGCCAAGTTCCTATAGAGCCAGGCTCCTTATAGGGCCAGACTCTTTATTGGGTCTTATAGGGTCAGGCTGTTCATAGGGTCAGGCTGTTTATAGGGCCAGGCTGTTTATAGGGTCAGGCTGTTTATAGGGCCAGGCTGTTTATAGGGTCAGGCTGTTTATAGGGCCAGGCTCTTTATAGGGCCAGGCTGTTTATAGGGCCAGGCTGTTTATAGGGCCAGGCTCTTTATAGGGTCAGGCTGTTTATAGGGCCAGGCTCTTTATAGGGTCAGGCTCTTTATAGGGCCAGGCTGCTTATAGGGCCAGGCTGCTTATAGGGCCAGGCTCTTTATAGGGTCAGGCTCTTTATAGGGTCAGGTTCCTATAGGGCCAGGCTCTTTATAGGGCTGTTATAGGGCCAGGCTCTTTATAGGGCCAAGTTCCTATAGGGCCAGACTCTTTATAGGGTCAGCCCCTTTATAGGGCCCGGTTCCTATAGGGCTTGGCTCTTTATAGGGCCAAGTTCCTATAGGGCCAGGCTCTTTATAGGGCCAGGCTCTTTATAGGGCCCGGTTCCTATAGGGCCAGGGTGTTTATAGGGCCAGGCTCTTTATAGGGCCAGGTTCTTATAGGATTAGGCTGTTTATAGGGCCCAGCTCTTTATGGGGTCAGGATCCTATAGGGCCAGGCTCTTTATGGGGCTGTTTATGGGGCCAGACTCTTTATAGGGTCTTACAGGGTCAGGCTCTTTATAGGGCCAGGTTCCTATAGGGTCAGGCTCTTTATAGGGCCGTTCTCTTATAGGGCCAGGCTCTTTATAGGGCCAGGCTCTTTATAGGGCCGCTCTGTTATAGGATCAGGCTCTTTATAGTGCCAAGTTCCTATAGGGCCTGGCTCCTTATAGGGCTGCTCTTTATAGGGTCAGGCTGTTTATAGGGCCAGACTCTTTATAGGGTCTTAATAGGACCAGACTCTTTATGGGGCCAGGCTCCTTATAGGGCCGCTCTCTTATAGGGCCAGGCTCTTTATAGGGCCAAGTTCCTATAGGGCCCGGCTCTTTATAGGGCCAGGTTCTTATAGGATTGGGCTGTTTATGGGGCCAGGTTCTTTATAGGGTCAGGCTCTTTATACGGCCAAGATCCTATAGGGTCAGGCTGTTTATAGGGTCAGGCTCTTTATAGGGCCTTTATATGGCCAGGCTCTTTATGGGACCAGGTTCTTATAGGATCAGACCAGGCCAGGGCGAGGCTTCTTATAGGGCCAGGCTCTTTATAGGGCCAGGCTCTTTATAGGGCCGCTCTCTTATAGGATCAGGCTCTTTATAGCGCCCGGTTCCTATAGGGCCAGGCTGTTTATAGGGCCAGGCTCTTTATAGGGCCAAGTTCCTATAGGGCCAGGCTCTTTATAGGGCCAGGCTGTTTATAGGGCCAAGTTCCTATAGAGTTAGGCTGTTTATAGGGCCAAGTTCCTATAGAGTTAGGCTGTTTATAGGGCCAGGCTCTTTATGGGGCCAGGCTCTTTATATGGCTGTTATAGGGCCAGGCTGTTTATGGGGCCAAGTTCCTATAGGGCCAGGCTGTTTATAGGCCCGTTCTCTTATAGGCTCTGACCCTTTATAGGGCCGCTCTCTTATAGGATCAGGCTCTTTATAGGGCCAAGTTCCTATAGGGCCAGGCTCTCTTATAGGATCAGGCTCTTTATAGGGCCCGGTTCCTATAGGGCCAGGGTGTTTATAGGGTCAGGCTCTTTATAGGATCAGGCTCTTTATAGAGTCAGGTTCCTATAGGGCCAGGCTGTTTATAGGGCCTTTGTATGGCCAGGCTCTTTATGGGGCCAGGCTCTTTATAGGGCCCAGTTCCTATAGGGCCAGGCTGTTTATAGGGTCAGGCTGTTTATAGGGTCAGGCTGTTTATAGGGCCAAGTTCCTATAGGGCCAGGCTCTTTATAGGGCCAGGCTCTTTATGGGGCCAGGTTCTTATAGGATCAGACTGTATATGGGGCCAGGCTCTTTATAGGGCCAAGTTCCTATAGGGCAAGGCTCTTTATAGGATCAGGCTCATTATAGGATCAGTCTCTTTATACGGCCCGGTTCCTATAGGGCCAGGCTCTTTATAGGGCCTTTGTATGGCCAGGCTCTTTATGGGGCCAGGCTCTTTATAGGATCAGGCTCTTTATAGGGCCAGGCTGTTTATAGGGTCTGGCTCTTTATAGGGCCACGCTCTTATAGGATCAGGCTCTTTATAGGGCCCGGTTCCTATAGGGCCATGGTGTTTATGGGGCCAGGCTGTTTATAGGGCCAGGGTCTTTATAGGGCCAACTTCCTATAGGGCCCGGCTCTTTATAGGGTCAGATTCCTATAGGGCCAGGCTCTTTATAAGGCTGTTATAGGGCCAGGCTGTTTATAGGGTCACGGTCTTTATAGGGTCAGGCTCTTTCTAGGGCCCGGTTCTATAGGGCCAAACTCTTTATGGGGCCAGGCTCTTTATAGGGCCACTCTCTTATAGGATCAGGCTCTATATAGGGCCCGGTTCCTATAGGGCCAGGGTGTTTATAGGGCTGTTATAGGGCCAGATTCTTTATAGGGTCTTATAGGGTCAAGCTCTTTATAGGGTCAATCTCTTTATAGGGCCAAGTTCCTATAGGGTCAGGCTCTTTATAGGGCCTTTGTATTGTCAGGCTTTTTATGGGGCCAGGTTCTTATAGGATCAGGCTGTTTATGGGGCCAGGCTCCTTATAGGGCCAGGCTCTTTATGGGGCCAAGTTCCTATAGGGCCAGGCTTCTTATAGGGCCAGGCTGTTTATAGGGCCAGGCTTCTTATAGGGCCAGGCTGTTTATAGGGCCAGGCTTCTTATAGGGCCAGGCTGTTTATAGGGCCAGGCTGTTTATAGGGCCAGGCTGTTTATAGGGCCAGGCTTCTTATAGGGCCAGGCTGTTTATAGGGCCAGGCTCTTTATAGGGCCAGGCTTCTTATAGGGCCAGGCTGTTTATAGGGCCAGGCTCTTTATAGGGTCAGGCTCTTTATAGGGTCAGGTTCCTATAGGGCCAGGCTCTTTATAGGGCTGTTATAGGGCCAGGCTCTTTATAGGGCCAAGTTCCTATAGGGCCAGACTATTTATAGGGTCAGCCCCTTTATAGGGCCCGGTTCCTATAGGGCTTGGCTCTTTATAGGGCCAAGTTCCTATAGGGCCAGGCTCTTTATAGGGCCAGGCTCTTTATAGGGCCCGGTTCCTATAGGGCCAGGGTGTTTATAGGGCCAGGCTCTTTATAGGGCCAGGTTCTTATAGGATTAGGCTGTTTATAGGGCCCAGCTCTTTATGGGGTCAGGATCCTATAGGGCCAGGCTCTTTATGGGGCTGTTTATGGGGCCAGACTCTTTATAGGGTCTTACAGGGTCAGGCTCTTTATAGGGCCAGGTTCCTATAGGGTCAGGCTCTTTATAGGGCCGTTCTCTTATAGGGCCAGGCTCTTTATAGGGCCAGGCTCTTTATAGGGCCGCTCTGTTATAGGATCAGGCTCTTTATAGTGCCAAGTTCCTATAGGGCCTGGCTCCTTATAGGGCTGCTCTTTATAGGGTCAGGCTGTTTATAGGGCCAGACTCTTTATAGGGTCTTAATAGGACCAGACTCTTTATGGGGCCAGGCTCCTTATAGGGCCGCTCTCTTATAGGGCCAGGCTCTTTATAGGGCCAAGTTCCTATAGGGCCCGGCTCTTTATAGGGCCAGGTTCTTATAGGATTGGGCTGTTTATGGGGCCAGGTTCTTTATAGGGTCAGGCTCTTTATACGGCCAAGATCCTATAGGGTCAGGCTGTTTATAGGGTCAGGCTCTTTATAGGGCCTTTATATGGCCAGGCTCTTTATGGGACCAGGTTCTTATAGGATCAGACCAGGCCAGGGCGAGGCTTCTTATAGGGCCAGGCTCTTTATAGGGCCAGGCTCTTTATAGGGCCGCTCTCTTATAGGATCAGGCTCTTTATAGCGCCCGGTTCCTATAGGGCCAGGCTGTTTATAGGGCCAGGCTCTTTATAGGGCCAAGTTCCTATAGGGCCAGGCTCTTTATAGGGCCAGGCTGTTTATAGGGCCAAGTTCCTATAGAGTTAGGCTGTTTATAGGGCCAGGCTCTTTATGGGGCCAGGCTCTTTATATGGCTGTTATAGGGCCAGGCTGTTTATGGGGCCAAGTTCCTATAGGGCCAGGCTGTTTATAGGCCCGTTCTCTTATAGGCTCTGACCCTTTATAGGGCCGCTCTCTTATAGGATCAGGCTCTTTATAGGGCCAAGTTCCTATAGGGCCAGGCTCTCTTATAGGATCAGGCTCTTTATAGGGCCCGGTTCCTATAGGGCCAGGGTGTTTATAGGGTCAGGCTCTTTATAGGATCAGGCTCTTTATAGAGTCAGGTTCCTATAGGGCCAGGCTGTTTATAGGGCCTTTGTATGGCCAGGCTCTTTATGGGGCCAGGCTCTTTATAGGGCCCAGTTCCTATAGGGCCAGGCTGTTTATAGGGTCAGGCTGTTTATAGGGTCAGGCTGTTTATAGGGCCAAGTTCCTATAGGGCCAGGCTCTTTATAGGGCCAGGCTCTTTATGGGGCCAGGTTCTTATAGGATCAGACTGTATATGGGGCCAGGCTCTTTATAGGGCCAAGTTCCTATAGGGCAAGGCTCTTTATAGGATCAGGCTCATTATAGGATCAGTCTCTTTATACGGCCCGGTTCCTATAGGGCCAGGCTCTTTATAGGGCCTTTGTATGGCCAGGCTCTTTATGGGGCCAGGCTCTTTATAGGATCAGGCTCTTTATAGGGCCAGGCTGTTTATAGGGTCTGGCTCTTTATAGGGCCACGCTCTTATAGGATCAGGCTCTTTATAGGGCCCGGTTCCTATAGGGCCATGGTGTTTATGGGGCCAGGCTGTTTATAGGGCCAGGGTCTTTATAGGGCCAACTTCCTATAGGGCCCGGCTCTTTATAGGGTCAGATTCCTATAGGGCCAGGCTCTTTATAAGGCTGTTATAGGGCCAGGCTGTTTATAGGGTCACGGTCTTTATAGGGTCAGGCTCTTTCTAGGGCCCGGTTCTATAGGGCCAAACTCTTTATGGGGCCAGGCTCTTTATAGGGCCACTCTCTTATAGGATCAGGCTCTATATAGGGCCCGGTTCCTATAGGGCCAGGGTGTTTATAGGGCTGTTATAGGGCCAGATTCTTTATAGGGTCTTATAGGGTCAAGCTCTTTATAGGGTCAATCTCTTTATAGGGCCAAGTTCCTATAGGGTCAGGCTCTTTATAGGGCCTTTGTATTGTCAGGCTTTTTATGGGGCCAGGTTCTTATAGGATCAGGCTGTTTATGGGGCCAGGCTCCTTATAGGGCCAGGCTCTTTATGGGGCCAAGTTCCTATAGGGCCAGGCTTCTTATAGGGCCAGGCTGTTTATAGGGCCAGGCTTCTTATAGGGCCAGGCTGTTTATAGGGCCAGGCTTCTTATAGGGCCAGGCTGTTTATAGGGCCAGGCTGTTTATAGGGCCAGGCTGTTTATAGGGCCAGGCTTCTTATAGGGCCAGGCTGTTTATAGGGCCAGGCTCTTTATAGGGCCAGGCTTCTTATAGGGCCAGGCTGTTTATAGCGCCAGGCTCTTTATAGGGTCAGGCTCCTATAGGGCCAGGCTCTTTATAGGGTCTTATAGGGTCAGGCTGTTTATAGGGCCAGGCTCTTTATAGGGCCCGATTCCTATAGGGCTAGGCTCTTTATAGGGCTGTTATAGGGCCAGGCTGTATATAGGGCCAGGCTCTTTATAGGGCCCGATTCCTATAGGGCTAGGCTCTTTATAGGGCTGTTATAGGGCCAGGCTGTATATAGGGCCAGGCTCTTTATAGGGCCGCTCTCTTATAGGATCAGGCTCTTTATAGGGCCAAGTTCCTATAGGGCCAGGCTGTTTATAGGGCCAGGCTCTTTATAGGGCCGCTCTCTTATAGGATCAGGCTCTTTATAGGGCCAAGTTCCTATAGGGCCAGGCTGTTTATAGGGCCAGGCTCTTTATAGGGCCAGGCTCTTTATAGGGCCAAGTTCCTATAGGGCCAGGCTGTTTATAGGGCCAGGCTGTTTATGGGGCCAAGTTCCTATAGGGCCAGGCTGTTTATAGGGCCGTTCTCTTATAGGCTCCGACCTTTTATAGGGCCGCTCTCTTATAGGATCAGGCTCCTTATAGGGCCCGGTTCCTATAGGGCCAGGCTCTTTATGGGGCCAGGCTGTTTATAGGGCCAGGGTCTTTATAGGGCCAACTTCCTATAGGGCCCGGCTCTTTATAGGGTCAGGGTCTTTAGGGGGCCAGGCTCTTTATAGGGCCAAGTTCCTATAGGGCCAGGCTCTTTATAGGGCCAGGCTCTTTATAGGGCCCGGTTCCTATAGGGCCAGGGTGTTTATAGGGCCAGGCTCTTTATAGGGCCAGGTTCTTATAGGATTAGGCTGTTTATAGGGCCCAGCTCTTTATGGGGTCAGGATCCTATAGGGCCAGGCTCTTTATGGGGCTGTTTATGGGGCCAGACTCTTTATAGGGTCTTACAGGGTCAGGCTCTTTATAGGGCCAGGTTCCTATAGGGTCAGGCTCTTTATAGGGCCGTTCTCTTATAGGGCCAGGCTCTTTATAGGGCCAGGCTCTTTATAGGGCCGCTCTGTTATAGGATCAGGCTCTTTATAGTGCCAAGTTCCTATAGGGCCTGGCTCCTTATAGGGCTGCTCTTTATAGGGTCAGGCTGTTTATAGGGCCAGACTCTTTATAGGGTCTTAATAGGACCAGACTCTTTATGGGGCCAGGCTCCTTATAGGGCCGCTCTCTTATAGGGCCAGGCTCTTTATAGGGCCAAGTTCCTATAGGGCCCGGCTCTTTATAGGGCCAGGTTCTTATAGGATTGGGCTGTTTATGGGGCCAGGTTCTTTATAGGGTCAGGCTCTTTATACGGCCAAGATCCTATAGGGTCAGGCTGTTTATAGGGTCAGGCTCTTTATAGGGCCTTTATATGGCCAGGCTCTTTATGGGACCAGGTTCTTATAGGATCAGACCAGGCCAGGGCGAGGCTTCTTATAGGGCCAGGCTCTTTATAGGGCCAGGCTCTTTATAGGGCCGCTCTCTTATAGGATCAGGCTCTTTATAGCGCCCGGTTCCTATAGGGCCAGGCTGTTTATAGGGCCAGGCTCTTTATAGGGCCAAGTTCCTATAGGGCCAGGCTCTTTATAGGGCCAGGCTGTTTATAGGGCCAAGTTCCTATAGAGTTAGGCTGTTTATAGGGCCAAGTTCCTATAGAGTTAGGCTGTTTATAGGGCCAGGCTCTTTATGGGGCCAGGCTCTTTATATGGCTGTTATAGGGCCAGGCTGTTTATGGGGCCAAGTTCCTATAGGGCCAGGCTGTTTATAGGCCCGTTCTCTTATAGGCTCTGACCCTTTATAGGGCCGCTCTCTTATAGGATCAGGCTCTTTATAGGGCCAAGTTCCTATAGGGCCAGGCTCTCTTATAGGATCAGGCTCTTTATAGGGCCCGGTTCCTATAGGGCCAGGGTGTTTATAGGGTCAGGCTCTTTATAGGATCAGGCTCTTTATAGAGTCAGGTTCCTATAGGGCCAGGCTGTTTATAGGGCCTTTGTATGGCCAGGCTCTTTATGGGGCCAGGCTCTTTATAGGGCCCAGTTCCTATAGGGCCAGGCTGTTTATAGGGTCAGGCTGTTTATAGGGTCAGGCTGTTTATAGGGCCAAGTTCCTATAGGGCCAGGCTCTTTATAGGGCCAGGCTCTTTATGGGGCCAGGTTCTTATAGGATCAGACTGTATATGGGGCCAGGCTCTTTATAGGGCCAAGTTCCTATAGGGCAAGGCTCTTTATAGGATCAGGCTCATTATAGGATCAGTCTCTTTATACGGCCCGGTTCCTATAGGGCCAGGCTGTTTATAGGGCCTTTGTATGGCCAGGCTCTTTATGGGGCCAGGCTCTTTATAGGATCAGGCTCTTTATAGGGCCAGGCTGTTTATAGGGTCTGGCTCTTTATAGGGCCACGCTCTTATAGGATCAGGCTCTTTATAGGGCCCGGTTCCTATAGGGCCATGGTGTTTATGGGGCCAGGCTGTTTATAGGGCCAGGGTCTTTATAGGGCCAACTTCCTATAGGGCCCGGCTCTTTATAGGGTCAGATTCCTATAGGGCCAGGCTCTTTATAAGGCTGTTATAGGGCCAGGCTGTTTATAGGGTCACGGTCTTTATAGGGTCAGGCTCTTTCTAGGGCCCGGTTCTATAGGGCCAAACTCTTTATGGGGCCAGGCTCTTTATAGGGCCACTCTCTTATAGGATCAGGCTCTATATAGGGCCCGGTTCCTATAGGGCCAGGGTGTTTATAGGGCTGTTATAGGGCCAGATTCTTTATAGGGTCTTATAGGGTCAAGCTCTTTATAGGGTCAATCTCTTTATAGGGCCAAGTTCCTATAGGGTCAGGCTCTTTATAGGGCCTTTGTATTGTCAGGCTTTTTATGGGGCCAGGTTCTTATAGGATCAGGCTGTTTATGGGGCCAGGCTCCTTATAGGGCCAGGCTCTTTATGGGGCCAAGTTCCTATAGGGCCAGGCTTCTTATAGGGCCAGGCTGTTTATAGGGCCAGGCTTCTTATAGGGCCAGGCTGTTTATAGGGCCAGGCTTCTTATAGGGCCAGGCTGTTTATAGGGCCAGGCTGTTTATAGGGCCAGGCTTCTTATAGGGCCAGGCTGTTTATAGGGCCAGGCTCTTTATAGGGCCAGGCTTCTTATAGGGCCAGGCTGTTTATAGCGCCAGGCTCTTTATAGGGTCAGGCTCCTATAGGGCCAGGCTCTTTATAGGGTCTTATAGGGTCAGGCTGTTTATAGGGCCAGGCTCTTTATAGGGCCCGATTCCTATAGGGCTAGGCTCTTTATAGGGCTGTTATAGGGCCAGGCTGTATATAGGGCCAGGCTCTTTATAGGGCCGCTCTCTTATAGGATCAGGCTCTTTATAGGGCCAAGTTCCTATAGGGCCAGGCTGTTTATAGGGCCAGGCTCTTTATAGGGCCAGGCTCTTTATAGGGCCAAGTTCCTATAGGGCCAGGCTGTTTATAGGGCCAGGCTGTTTATGGGGCCAAGTTCCTATAGGGCCAGGCTGTTTATAGGGCCGTTCTCTTATAGGCTCCGACCTTTTATAGGGCCGCTCTCTTATAGGATCAGGCTCCTTATAGGGCCCGGTTCCTATAGGGCCAGGCTCTTTATGGGGCCAGGCTGTTTATAGGGCCAGGGTCTTTATAGGGCCAACTTCCTATAGGGCCCGGCTCTTTATAGGGTCAGGGTCTTTAGGGGGCCAGGCTCTTTATAGGGCCAAGTTCCTATAGGGCCAGGCTCTTTATAGGGTCAGGCTCTTTATGGGGCCGTTCTCTTATAGGCCCAGGCTCTTTATAGGGTCAGACTCTTTATAGGGCCAAGTTCCTATAGGGCCAAGCTGTTTATAGGATCAGGCTCTTTATACGGCCTGGTTCCTATAGGGCCAGGCTCTTTATAGGGCCTTTGTATGGCCAGGCTCTTTATGGGGCCAGGCTCCTTATAGGGCCCGGCTCCTTATAGGGCCAGGCTCTTTATAGGGTCAGGCTCCTTATAGGGCCAGGTTCTTTATAGGGTTTTTCCCCCCCTTGCAGTGGATTGAAGCCGAGGCCCCCGACGTCCTTTGCCTGCAGGAAACCAAATGTGGGGCCGAGGGGCTCCCAGCCGAACTGAACCAACTGCAGCTCCTGCCCCATAAGTTCTGGGGCAGCGCCGTGGGGCGGCCGGGGTACAGCGGAGTGGGGCTGCTGAGCAGGACGGAGCCCCTCAGGGTGACCCACGGCATCGGTGCGACCCCAAAAGGCCCCTTATGGCCCCAAAATCCCCCTTTCTGACCCCAAAATCCCCCTTTATGGCCCCAAAATCCCCCTTTATAGCCCCAAAATCCCCATTTCTGACCCCAAAATCCCCTTTATAGACCCCAAATCCCCCTTTCTGACCCCAAAATCCCCCTTTTTAGCCCCAAAATCCCCCTTTCTGACCCCAAAATCCCCTTTATGGCCCCAAAATCCCCCTTTATGGCCCCAAAATCCCCCTTTATGGCCCCAAAATCCCCCTTTATAGCCCCAAAATCCCCATTTCTGACCCCAAAATCCCCTTTCTGACCCCAAAATCCCCCTTTCTGACCCCAAAATCCCCCTTTCTGACCCCAAAATCCCCCTTTATGACCTTAAAATCCCCCTTTCTGACCCCAAAATCCCCATTTCTGACCTCAAAATCCCCCTTTCTGACCCCAAAATCCCCCTTTCTGACCCCAAAATCCCTCTTTATAGCCCCAAAATCCCCCTTTATGGCCCCAAAATCCCCCTTTATAGCCCCAAAATCCCCATTTCTGACCCCAAAATCCCCTTTATGGCCCCAAAATCCCCCTTTCTGACCCCAAAATCCCCATTTCTGACCCCAAAATCCCCCTTTCTGGCCCCAAAATCCCCCTTTCTGACCCCAAAATCCCCTTTCTGACCCCAAAATCCCCCTTTATGGCCCCAAAATCCCCCTTTCTGACCCCAAAATCCCCCTTTATGGCCCCAAAATCCCCCTTTATGACCCCAAAATCCCCATTTCTGACCCCAAAATCCCCCTTTCTGGCCCCAAAATCCCCCTTTCTGACCCCAAAATCCCCTTTATAGCCCCAAAATCCCCCTTTATGGCCCCAAAATCCCCTTTATGGCCCCAAAATCCCCCTTTCTGACCCCAAAATCCCCCTTTATGGCCCCAAAATCCCCCTTTCTGACCCCAAAATCCCCCTTTATGGCCCCAAAATCCCCCTTTCTGACCCCAAAATCCCCCTTTATGGCCCCAAAATCCCCCTTTCTGCCCCCAAAATCCCCTTTCTGACCCCAAAATCCCTCTTTATTGCCCCAAAATCCCCCTTTCTGACCCCAAAATCCCCCTTTATGGCCCCAAAATCCCCTTTCTGACCCCAAAATCCCCTTTATAGCCCCAAAATCCCCCCAAATCCCCCACTTCCTCCCCACTTCCTCCCCACTTCCTCCCCATTTCCTCCCCACTTCCTGCCCACTTCCACCCCATTTCCTCCCCCTTTCTTCCCCACTTCCTCCCCACTTCCACCCAATTTCCATCCCATTTCCTCCCCACTTCCTCCCCACTTCCTCCCCCTTTCCTCCCCACTTCCACCCCACTTCCACCCCACTTCCACCCCTCTCCTCCCCACTTTTACCCTATTTCCTCCCTATATCCTCCCTATTTCCTCCCTCTTTCCTCCCCACTTCCTCCCCACTTCCTCCCCACATCCACCCCCTTTCCTCCCCACTTCCACCCCACTTCCTCCGCACTTCCTCCGCAATTCCTCCCCCTTTCCTCCCCACTTCCACCCCACTTCCACCCCATTTCCTCCGCATTTCCTCCGTATTTCCTCCCCATTTCCTCCCCCTTTCCTCCCCACTTCCTCCCCACTTCCTCCCCACTTCCACCCCGTTTCCTCCCCACTTCCTCCCAACTTCTTCCCCATTTCCTCCCCACTTCCTCTCCACTTCCTCCCCATTTTCTCCCCACTTCCTCCCCACTTCCTCCCCACTTCCTTCCCACTTCCACCCAATTTCCACCCCACTTCCTCCCCACTTCCACCCCATTTCCTCTCCACTTCCTCCCCCTTTCCTCTCCACTTCCTCCTCACTTCCTACCCACTTCCTACCCACTTCCACCCCACTTCCTCCTCACTTCCTCCCCACTTCCTCCCCATTTCCTCCCCACTTCCACCCCATTTCCTCCCCACTTTCTGCCCACTTCCTCCCCACTTTCTGCCCACTTCCTCCCCACTTCCTCTCCACTTCCTCCCCACCCTCTGCCCACTTCCTCCCCACTTCCTCCCACTTTCCTCTCCACTTCCTCCCCACTTCCTCTCCACTTCCTCCCCTCTTCCAACCCACTTCCTCCCCACTTCCTCCACACTTTCTCCCCATTTCCTCCTTATTTACTCCCCACTTCCTCCCCCTTTACTCCCCACTTCCTCCCCACTTCCTCCCCACTTCCTTCCCACTTTTACCCAATTTCCACCCCACTTCCTCCCCACTTCCACCTCATTTCTTCCCCACTTCCTCCCCACTTCCACCCCCTTTCCTCCCCACTTCAGCTTCACTTCCTCCCCACTTCCTCCTCACTTCCTCCCCCTTTCCTCCTCACTTCCACCTCACTTCCTCCCCACTTCCACCCCATTTTATCCCCATTTTCTCCCCACTTCCTCTCCACTTCCTCCCCACTTCCTCCCCACTTCCACCCCACTTCCTCTCCACTACCTCCCCCTTTCCTCCCCCTTTCCTCCCCACTTCCTTCCCACTTCCTCCCCACTTCATCCCCATTTCCTCCCCACTTCCTCCCCACTTCCTCCCCACTTCCTCCCCACTTCCACCCCATTTCCTCCCCACTTCCTCCCCACTTCCTCCCCCTTTCCTCCCCACTTCCTCCCCATTTCCTCCCCATTTCCTCCCCACTTTCTCCCCCTTTCCTCCCCACTTCCTCCCCACTTCCTCCCCCTTTCCTCCCCACTTCCACCCCATTTCTTCCCCACTTCCTCCCCATTTCTTCCCCACTTCCTCCCCCTTTCCTCCCCACTTCCTCTCCACTTCCTCTCCACTTCCTCCCCACTTCCACCCCACTTCCACCCCACTTCCACCCCATTTCCTCCCCACTTCCTCCCCACTTCCTCCCCACATCCACCTTCTTTCCTCCCCACTTTCTCCCCACTTCCACCCCATTTCCTCCCCACTTCCTCCCCACTTCTTCCCCATTTCCTCCCCTTTCCTCCCCTTTCCTCCCCTTCTCTCCCCATTTCTCCCCCCCAACCCCCCCATCTCCCCCCCAACCCCCCCATTCCCACCCCAAATCCCCATTTCCTCCCCATTTCCTCCCCATTTCCTCCCCATTTCCTCCCATTTCCTCCCCTTTCCTCCCCTTTTCTCCCCATTTCTCCCCCATTTCCACCCCAAATCCCCACTTCCTCCCCTTTCCTCCCCTTTTCTCCCCATTTCTCCCCCATTTTCCCCCCAAACCCCCCATTCCCACCCCAAAACCCCCCCATCTCCCCCCCTACCCCCACATCTCACCCCCTCACCCCCCCATTTCCCCCCCAAATCCCCACTTCCTCCCCACTTCTTCCCCATTTCCTCCCCATTTCCTCGCATTTCCTCCCCTTCTCTCCCCATTTCTCCCCCCCAAACCCCCCATTCCCACCCCAAAACCCCCCCATCTCCCCCCCTACCCCCATATGTCACCTCCTCTCTCCCCATTTCCCCCCCAAATCCCCTCCAAACCCCCCAAATCCCCCCAAGCCCCCCATTTCCCCCCATTTCCTCCCCTTTCCCCCCCATTTCCTCCCCTTTCCCCCCCATTTCCTTCCCTTTCCTCCCCATTTCTCCCCCATTTTCCCCCCCAAATCCCCATTTCCTCTCCAAAATCCCCACTTCCTTCCCCATTTCCTCCCATTTCCTCCCCTTCTCTCCCCTTCTCTCCCCTTGTCTCCCCATTCTCCCCCCCCAAACCCCCTCTAACCCCACCCCAACCCCCCATCTCCCCCCCTACCCCCACATCTCACCCCCTCACCCCCCATTTCCACCCCAAATCCTCTCCTAACCCCCCAAATCCCCCCCAAATCCCCCATTATCCCCCCAAAACCCCCCAAATCCCTTCCAAATCCCCCATTTTCCCCCCCAATTTCCCATTTCCCCCCCAATTTCCCATTATCCCCCCCAAATCCCCCATTATTCCCCCAAATCCCCCCTTAACCCTCCAACCCCCCCCCAAATCCCATATTTCCACCCCAAACCCCCCATTTTCCCCCCATATCCCTCTCTTCCTCCCCTTTTCTCCCCCATTTCCACCCCTAAACCCCCCCATGTTCCCCCCCTACCCCCATATCTCACCCCCAATCCCCCATTTCCATCCCCAAACCCCTCAAATCCCCCCCAAATCCCCCATTTTCCCCCCAAATCCCCCCTTTCCTCCCCATTTCCTCCCCTTTTCTCCCCTTTTCTCCCCCATTCCCACCCCAAAACCCCCCCATCTCCCCCCCTTACCCCCCATATCTCACCCCCTCACCCCCCATTTTTCCCCCCAATCCCCCCCAAATCCCCCCAAACTCCCCCCTTTCCTCCCCAAATCTCCACTTCCTCCCCCTTTCCTCCCCTTTCCTCCCATTTCCTCCCCTTCTCTCCCCATTTCTCCCCCCAAACCCCCCATTCCCACCCCAAATCCCCACTTCCTCCACATTTCCTCCCCTTTCCTCCACCTTTCTCCCCCATTTTCACCCCAAATCCCCCCCAAACCCCCCATTCCCACCCCCAAACCCCCCTTTATCCTCCCCAAGACCCCCATTTCCCCCCCAAATCCCCCTTTCCTCCCCATTTCCCCCCCATTTCCTCCCATTTCCTCCCCTTTTCTCCCCATTTCTCCCCCATTCCCACCCCCAAATTCCCCTTTCTGCCCCCCAACCACCCCCCAAACCCCTTCCAACCCCCCCATCTCCCCCCCTACCCCCGTATCTCACCTCCTCTCTCCCCTTTTCCCCCCCAAATCCCCTCCAAACTCCCCAAATACCCCCAAGCCCCCATTTCCACCTCATTTCCTCCCATTTCCTCCCCTTTTCTCCCCCTTTCTCCCCCATTTTCCCCCCATCTCCCCCCCAAACCCCCCATTTCCTCTCCAAATCCCCCTTTCCTTCCCTTTCCTTCCCTTTTCTCCCCCATTTCTCCCCCATTTCCACCCCACATCCCCACTTCCTCCCCATTTCCTCCCCCTTTTCTCCCCTTCTCTCCCCATTTCTCCCCCCCAAACCCCCCATTCCCACCCCCCTACCCCTATATCTCACCCCATCACCCCCCATTTCCCCCCCAAATCCCCACTTCCTCCCCATTTCCTCCCGTTTCCTCCCCCTTTCCTCCCCATTTCTCCCCCATTTTCCCCCCAAATCCCCCCCAAACCCCCAATTTCCTCCCCTTTCCTCCCCTTTTCTCCCCTTCTCTCCCCTTTTCTCCCCCATTTCCCCCCCAAATCCCCACTTCCTCCCCATTTCCTCCCATTTCCTCCCCTTTCCTCCCCCTTTCTCCCCCATTTTTCCCCCATCTCCCCCCCAAACCCCCCATTCCCACCCCAAATCCCCACTTCCTCCCCATTTCCTCCCCATATCCCCCACTTCCTCCCCATTTCTCCCCCCCAAACCCCCCATTCCCACCCCAAAACCCCCCCCATCTCCCCCCCAACCCCCATCTCCCCCCCAAACCCCCCATTTCCTCTCCAAATCCTCCTTTCCTCCCCCTTTCCTCCCCTTTCCTCCCCATTTTTCCCCTTCTCTCCCCATTTCTCCCCCATTTCTCCCCCCCAAACCCCCCATTCCCACCCCAAATCCCCACTTCCTCCACATTTCCTCCCCTTTCCTCCACCTTTCTCCCCCATTTTCACCCCAAATCCCCCCCAAACCCCCCATTCCCACCCCCAAACCCCCCTTTATCCTCCCCAAGACCCCCATTTCCCCCCCAAACCCCCCTTTCCTCCCTATTTCCCCCCCATTTCCTCCCTTTCTCTCCCCATTTCTCCCCCATTTCTCCCCCATTCCCACCCCCAAATCCCCCATTCTGCCCCCCAACCACCCCCAAACCCCCTCCAACCCCCCCATCTCCCCCCTACCCCCATATCTCTCGCCTTCACCCCCCATTTCCCCCCCAAATCCCCACTTCCCCCCCCTTTCCTCCCCTTTTCTCCCCTTTTCTCCCCCATTCCCACCCCAAACCCCCCCTTTATCCTCCCCAAGACCCCCATTTACCCCCAAATCCCCTCCAAACCCCCCAAATCTCCCCCTCACCCCCCATTTCCTCCCAAATCCCCCTTTCCTCCCCATTTCTTCCCCATTTCCTCCCCTTTTCTCCCCATTTCTCCCCCATTTTTCCCCCCAAATCCCCCCCAAACCCCCCATTCCCACCCCAAAACTCCATGTGCCCCCCATTCACACCCCTCATACCCCCATTATTCCCCCCCAAACCCCTCATTTCCCCCCCAAATCCCCACTTCCTCCCATTTCTCCCCTTCTCTCCCCTTCTCTCCCCCATTCCCACCCCAAAACCCCCCCATCTCCCCCCGTACCCCCATTTCCTCCCCAAATCCCCACTTCCTCCCCATTTCCTCCCCTTTCCTCCCCTTCTCTCCCCATTTCTCCCCATTTCTCCCCCCCAAACCCCCCATATCTCACCCCCTCACCCCCCATCTCCCCCCCTACCCCCATTTCCTCTCCAAATCCCCACTTCCTCCCCACTTCCTCTCCTTTCCTCCCCTTTTCTCCCCTTGTCTCCCCTTTTCTCCCCCCCAAACCCCCCATTCCCACCCCAAAACCCCCCCCATCACCCCCCCCAACCCCCCCATCTTCCCCCCTCACCCCCCATCTCCCCCCCAAACCCCCCATTTCCTCTCCAAATCCTCCTTTCCTCCCCCTTTCCTCCCTCTTTCCTCCCCTTTCCTCGCATTTCCTCCCTTTCTCTCTCCTTCTCTCCCCCATTCTCCCCCCCAAACCCCCCATTTCCCCCCCAAATCCCCGCTTCCTCCCCACTTCCTCCCATTTCCTCCCCATTTCCTCCCCTTTCATCCCCTTCTCTCCCCTTCTCTCCCCATTTCTCCCCCATTTCCACCCCAAATCCCCACTTCCTCCCCATTTCCTCCCCATTTCCTCCCCATTTCTCCATTTCCTCCCCTTCTCTCCCCATTTCTCCCCCATTTCTCCCCCCCAAACTCCCTTTAAAACCCCCTCCAACCCCCCCATGTGCCCTCCTACCCCCCATATCTCACCCCCTCACCCCCCATTTCCCCCACTTCCTTTCCATTTCCTCCCTTTTCCTCCCCTTTCCTCCCCTTCTCTCCCCATTTCTCCCCCCCAAACCCCCCATTCCCACCCCCCAACCCCCCCATCTCCCCCCCTACCCCCACATCTCACCCCCTCACCCCCATCTCCCCCCCTAACCCCATTTCCCCACCAAATCCCCCATTTCCTCCCCTTTCCTCCCCATTTTTCCCCATTTCCTCCCCTTTTCTCCCATTTCCTCCCCTTCTCTCCCCTTCTCTCCCCTTTTCTGCCCCATTTCCACCCCAAATCCCCACTTCCTCCCCATTTCCTTTCCTTTCCTCCCCTTCTCTCCCCATTTCTCCCCCATTTCCACCCCAAATCCCCACTTCCTCCCCTTTCCTTCCCATTTCCTCCCCTTTCCTCCCCATTTCCTCCCCATTTCCTCCCCTTTTCTCCCCATTTCTCCCCCTTTCCTCCCCATTTGCTCCCCTTTCCTCCCCTTCTCTCCCCTTCTCTCCACTTTCCTCCCCTTTTCTCCCCCATTTCTCCCCCCCAAACCCCCCATTCCCACTCCAAAACCCCCCCATCTCCCCCCCCAACCCCTTCATCTCCCCCCTACCCCCATATCTCACCCCCTCACCCCCCATTGTCCCCCCCAAATCCCCCTTTCCTCCCCGTTTCCTCCCCCTTCCTCCCCATTTCCTCCCCATTTCCTCCCCTTTCCTCCCATTTCCTCCCCCCAAATCCCCCCCAACCCCCCATTCCCCCCCCAAACCCCCCATTCCCACCCCAAAACCCCCCCATCTCCCCCCTACCCCGCCATATCTCACCCCCTCACCTCCCATTCCCCTCACTTGCTCCCCATTTCCTCCCTATATCCCCCACTTCCTCCCCATTTCTCCCCCCCAAAACCCCCCCATCTCCCCCCCTACCCCCCCATCTCCCCCCCAAATCCCCATTTCCTCCCCATTTCTCCCCCCCAAACCCCCTCTAAACCCTCCCCAACCCCCCATCTCCCCCAACCCCCCCATCTCACCTCCCCTGCCCCCCATCCCCAGGCATCGACGAACACGACGCTGAGGGCCGCGTCCTGACGGCCGAATTCCCATCCTTCTACATCGTCTCCGCTTACGTCCCCAATTCGGGCCGAGGCCTCAACCGCCTCCCATACCGCCAACGTTGGGACCGAGCCTTCAGGGACTTCCTGTTGGCTTTGGATACCCAGAAACCCGTGGTTCTGTGCGGGGATCTGAACGTGGCCCACCAAGAAATCGACCTCAAGAACCCCAAAAGCAACCGGCGTTCGGCCGGCTTCACGCAGGAGGAGAGGGACGGATTCGGGGCGCTGCTGGACGCCGGCTTCCTGGATTCGTTTCGGGTGCTTTACCCCACGGTGCCCCACGCTTACACCTTCTGGACCTACATGGGGGCGGCCAGGGAGCGAAACGTGGGCTGGAGGTTGGATTATTTCCTGCTTTCGGGGCGCCTGCGGGGGGCGCTGTGCGATTCCAAGATCCGCTCGGCGGCCATGGGCAGCGACCACTGCCCCATCACGCTCTACCTGGCCCTGGAGGCCTGAAAACCCCACTTACTTCGCTCCAAATCCCATTAACTGGACCCAAAATCCCATTAAGTTGGCTTGAAATCCCATTCCTTGACCCCAAATCCCATAAAGTTGACCCCAAGTCCCATTAACTTGACCCATAACCCAACTAAGTTGACCCAAAATCCCATTCCTTGACCCCAGATCCCATTAAGTTGGCCCAAAATCCCATTAAGTTGGCTCTAAATCCCATTACTTGACCCCAAATCCCATTATCTTGACCCACAACCCAACTGTGTTGACCCCAAATCCCATTACTTGACTCCAGATCCCATTAAGTTGACCCCAAATCCCACTGTCTTGACCCAAAACCCAACTGAGTTGACCAAAATCCCATTGACTTGGCTTGAAATTCCATTATCTTGAACCAAAATCCCACAATCTTGACCCAAAACCCAACACAGTTGACCAAGATCCCATTAAGTTGGCTTGAAATCCCATTAACTTGACCCCAAATCCCATTATCTTGACCCAAAACCCAACTGAGTTGACCCTAAATCCCATTACTTGACTCCAAATCCCATTACCTTGACCCCAAATCCCATTAAGTTGGCTCAAAATCCCATTAACTGGACCCAAAATCCCACAATCTTGACCCAAAACCCAACAGAGTTGACCTAAAATCCCATTAAGTTGGCTTGAAATCCCATTAACTTGACCCAAAATCCCATTATGTTGACCCACAACCCAACTGAGTCGACCCAAGATCCCATTACTTGACCCCAAACCCCACAATCTTGACCCCAAACCCAATAAAGTTGACCCAAAATCCCATTCCTTCACCCAAGATCCCATTGACTTGGCTTGAAATCCCATTACTTGAGCCCAAATCCCATTA